>NW_010237586.1:0-68758 GCF_000690775.1 Eurypyga helias | reverse complement strand
TCCCTACATCCCAGATTTAATTCTCCCTTCTGTTCTCCGGCAGAGTTTTGTTATGCCATGTCAGGTATCTGCATAGCTGGGCTCATATTCCTGCATTTCACAAATACCTACTCACCTAAGAAAACACAGATTGCAGATAGCGCCATTGAAATCACGCCTGCACATGGGTTCTGTCACATCACAGCTATGTCATGGGGAGATACTTTCCAGCTCTGTCGTACTCTCTTAACCACTTCTCTCATTCTACCCAACCTGAATCAGCGTCCTTCCTCGTTTTTCTGCAGCTGCTTTCCCTTTTCACATGACGCCACAACCTCCTTCCTCCCTTCAGCACTCCTCTTCGGCTCTCCTCCCTGCCAGCTCCTCCTTAGAAGTGTCACAGAACGTGGTACCCATGATTGATGTCCTTAGTTTCACTAGTGGGGACTTCATGTCAGTCTTGTTTTGTCCTGAAATAAATATACGTAACATCATTATCATGATAAACTGGTTCCTTTGCACTTGCTTTTGGCTGCATGGTTGCTGATATGCCAGTGTGCTTCCAGCTGGGTTGTGTACACAGCACAAGCCATAATTTAGAGGAAAGTAGTGGCTATTGACCACTAACAGTACGGTTGAGGGTGTGCTAGCTAGAGCTTTACATTTTTGTTAGTTGGAGAATCTAGTAGCTCAGTGAGTCATGAAACCCAGTGTAGCAAAATTCAGTTATAAATGAAAGAGGAACATTTCCATATTCTTCATCTGGCTTAATTCCTGTGCCTAATGGCTGTGTATATACCATAAACATTGTGAAGGAGCAACCATGGAAACACTTGTTTTCTTGCATTGCTAAATTTACTCTGGGTTGAATATTAACACAGCGCCTGGCATTACTTTAAAAGCAAAAATAGCTAAAGCGTGACTCACTGTGAGTCATTTACTGCTCGTCCTGCTATACTGCCTAGAGCTTGACATTGAACAAGTTGGCAGCCTGCGTTGCTACATTTTTTTCTAGGAACTTTGAACACATTTCATTCTTGTGAATTCTCTTGTGCAACAATATTAAACACAGCAATGTGTTTATTTTGCTTCCAAAGTCGAATGAATCAGAAAATGGTGAAACAAAGAGTATTTTTCTTGGAGATTCTGGAAGGGCTGTATTCTGAGAATTATTTGTTAGCTGCAATAACAGAATGATTGCATGGATGTTAGAAGTTACTTACATTTTATCCAGATTATGGAAGAGAGAATTTAAACACTTAAAAATCACTGATTTTATTTATTAGCCTTTTCAGCAAAGGCATATGTGGAATCAGAAAGCTAAGCCTGTAGGTTGAGAACCTTTTCTCTTAGGCTGGCAAAGGTTTTATGATGGGAAGGCAGTCAGCTCTTAAGGGGCAGACAGAATGAGGCAACTGTCTTCCTATTGGCCTCTGTATTTAAAAGGCACACCCTAAATATGGTGCTTGGTATCTGCCAGCGAGTAGTTTGCTGGCTGACTGTGGGAATGCCTATAAAAGATCAGCTGATTTCGATCAGATGGGAAGGGGTAATGAGAAAGGGCTGAAACCAAAAGCAACTTGCTGAGGCAACCATGTGATGATATCCTGAAATACACTGGTGGGGCCAAATATCACTCTTCAGTATGCTAAAATTTTTGTTCCAGCTAAATGTCTTTTTTTATCTAAAAGCCGTTCTTATAGCAGTAGATAACAAAATCCTTTAATACTTCCCATAATTTTTTCTACCTTTAAAAAAAAATTGCTATGATAATTAAAGAAAAAATCTGCTATCAGCACACAACCTTCTGCATGTGTTTAAAGGCAGTACCATAAATCAAATTAAAATACTAATAATGTAAGTTCAAAGCATCTGCAAAAGTAAATCCCACATTCCTGGGTATGGTTAAAAGGCTTGCTCTGTATCTCTTCCTTTAGCTACAGACAGTGGAAATAGAGACTGTATGGTACGTTCGCCTGTACGTTTAATCATACATGCTGTTGCAGGATTTTCTCTATCTAATCTGTTAGAACACCAGCTTCAAAAATTTCTCTTGAAGTGGTTTCCCTATAAAAACATCTCATTATGATGACTATGAAATATTGTGATGATTATGAAATAAGAATGATTAATTAAGCTTAACAGTGGCATCCTATGCATTGCCCTGATGTGCACTATTCTACATTATTTCAGCATGGATTTGTGAATAAAGTACAGGCATAACTGCACTGAAGAGACTTCTGTTTAAAACTTAAAATTGTTCAGTAAACTTAACTAAAACAAGGTTAAAGTCGTTTGTCTTTAACTTTTCCCAACTAACCGTCCTTCTAAAAAATGATACCTTGCTATTTTCCTAAACCTAGAATAAAAAAATGATTGTGTTATGTCAAACAGTGTAAAGTGGGACAGGATTTTGATTTTTTGGTGTTACCTCTTTGACAGTGACCCCCAAATCACTGTTATTAAAATGGTTTCAGTAGTTAGTCATGGTATATGCTCTTTAGCAATCTCTTCATAGCTACTGAATAGGCTGTACCTCAGCCACACCTCCAGACATGTTATGCAGAATATAGACATGAGAATTTATGTTAGGAGTAAGACTGTGCCTTTTAAAAGACAGCTCTGTGTAGGAGGTTTTTCTGCTCTGAGGATCATCAGAAAGACTGGAGCTGCCTAAGGCGTGATATCTCTTGGGCATCTCTATACCTGTCGTGTAAGTAATGCCTCTATTAAGCTATAGCAAATTATTCCCTTCACATACACGCGTGTTTCTGTGTATACATTCACACATGGTGACACAGAGAGTATGGGCAGGGCGGTGACGTGGAGTCTTTCTCTCCAGGACATATCACAAGACCGTGTGCTGAGCTCTACGTTAAGCACACAGGAGCGCAGTAGTCTAGCACCGAATGTGAGCGTCATTACTGAGCATTACCTGTTTTCCATAAAGACATAAGAAGTAACTGTGTTGAACTGAAACCAACATCCTGTTACATGTGCATCCTGAAATGACAGATGAAAACTCTCAGTTCTCAAATCAGTTTTCTGTTCCAGTTATGAATCCCAGCTGGTTTTCTTTAGTATTTTCATATGGTAGAACAAACAGAACACGTTATGCAAAGCTGTAAATCATGCCCAGCGCTGCAAGAATTCTTACCCGCTTCATCACTGTGGGCTGTGAGGATGTTCATCTTGTTGTGTTCTTCCCTCGGATCTTGACGTGTGTTTGCAGTGCAGTGTAGGAACCACTATGTCTCTGAGTTGTCAATAGAAACATGAGGAATTTTGGACTAACAAATTGTGCTCTGTGGATATATTCAGTTTCAGCACTGCTTTCAAGAGCAGCATGGAGGCTTTTTTTACTCGCCCTTCAAATTGATGTTATGAGGTACATCTAACCCGAGGAACAATTTTTTCATATATTATGGATGGCATGCTTAGAACGTAATCCCTAATTCCTCATGACTTGTGAATAATACAGTTCTTACTAAGCAAATTTGCCATTAAATATAGGACTTGCATAGCATGAGCTACAGATGGTCAGAAAAAACTGTTCTTTGTCTGATGCATTATTTTTCATGTGACTGTGCCCTTACAGAACCAACCTTACTGACTAAGGTTGTCCTGTGAGACTTTAATATTAAAAATAGCCCTTTTTGCTGCAGTTTGTCTGAGGTTGATTCACAAGCATAGTCATGCCAGATCCAGTAGCATCATTGGACTGACTGTTAATCACTGTCACCTTTTGAGAAGAAGAGTTATTGTAAAGTAGAATGAATGTTGAATTGCTCATTTCTAAACAGCGGCCAAATTATTTTCTTTTTCAAAAGCCATTAGTCTAGCAGATTTCACCAAAGCTGATGGCAACGGAGAGATGTGTTTTTCACTAAGCAAATTAGAAACTCCTACGTTAAGGTATTGGTAGCTTGTGTATTTCAGATCAGCTGTGCTGGTTGAGAAATTTAAGCTACTGAATATTAACTTTCATCAACACTTCACATTACAAAGTTAATTTACTAAATGCACATTTGGGAGTCTAAACCTGGAGCTGTATTTTTAGTTCATATATAAACTTCAAGTATCTCTTTAGCTCCCTGATTGAGAAATGTGATTATCATCTTTATTATGTTGCCCTCTGTATATCGGGGAAAGTCTGCTGCTCAGGATGAGTGTCTACAGGCATGTGCAGACATATTGAGTTCCTCTGCCTGCGTTGTCTCTACATCTAGCCAGTTCAGTGCCATGCAAATGCAGCTGTACAAATTCTGAATCAGCACTAGTCTCCATCAGTTCACCCAAGGGAATGGGCGAAGGAGCTCTGTTTACACCTACCTATGCAGATGTGCCCTCAGATTCTCCAAAATTCCAGAGAATGAAGATTGTAATTACAAGGATGTGCTCATACTTCTGCTTGTGTGGATGTCTCCACATGTGGGCTAATTTACTTTTACTGCTTGTTCCTCCTGAGTTCCTCCTCTGCTTGAGACATCGGCATGATTAATATTACACTGGATATCTAGCACAGTAGGTAAAAATAGGTAGCAAGAACTGAGAAGCTTTTAGTAGGCTGTGAACCTGCTGACATACCTTCTCTTTAAAGAGGAACACACACAAAAAAGAAAACATTCTGTATGTAGGATGTATGAAGCTTATTCCAAAATTGCTTGACTAGAGTTTTTTAAAGAAAAAGATCGTGGTTGCAGCCCAGGTATTGTTTTAGACCTTAGAAAAATACTACAGAATGTGAATCAGTCGATGGTTATCTGTGATGAGCAGGTAAACAAAAGGTTTATTTCCCAATGGGTTTTTCATATGATGGTGACAAACTCCATTGCACAACAATGGTCACATTCCAAAGCTGCAACCAGGTTCTGGAGGGCTTAATTTCACAACTGCTTACTGTGTCCTATTGCATTACAGTGACCTTTCAATAAAGAAGGGATTGCTGCTTTGGTTTTTGTTTTTTAACTTAAAAACTGAATGAGGATTTACCACAGTGCCCTACTTCTACACAGCAAATTTTGTCCTTGGCATTTTAAACTATGTCCTCTGGTAAAATATTCAGAAGCTTTTGTCTATTCTACATTTTTAATAATCTTATAATGGGATCTACTTAAGGTTTGCATTTATGTTGGCAAAACAGTTAACTGTTAAAAAAAAGTAATTTCTGATGCTGAGAGGCTGACATTTAAAGTATGTTTTCCCTGTGTAGCAACTTACATATCATCCTGCTGACATATCAAAACAACAGAATTCTTTATTGTTTAGTTTATATGTGGGGGTTTTTTTCAAGGTGAACTGATGAAGTCCTGATTTCTAAAAATTATTTGGTTGAAAAAATAACCACAAAGCAAAAATAAAATCATGTTAACATGGTATGATATAAGAAGGATATAAAAAGTCATCTAAATATTGTTTCGTTCTTGGCTGTTAAAATTTATTTTGTACTCATGACATTCCCTACATAGTGACTTATTTTGGAGTTTGAATTTTAATAACATGAAGCACTCTGCTACAAGTACACTCTTACTTCATAGTGCAAAAACAGTTACGTAATCTTCAAAATAACTTCAGTGAAAATTTACTCTGAAGCTGATAAATGAAGATAGCATCCAACAACCTGAGCAAGCAAGCTGAAAAGGCCTGACCTGCAATGAAAAATATTTTACTATGGGCCCTGGGAAGGCAAGGAGGAGTGCCCAACAGACACTAGCCATAACTGGGAAAGAGCTGTAGCTGGGAAAGAGCAGCTGGTTGGATAACTTTTACAACAGTTGGGTCTCAGTTCATGTGTGTCTGTGATGTGTGAACCTGGGCAGGCGTCAAGTGACTGGTATTTAGATTCTGAAGCATCCCTGGGTGTCTTCAAGGCCAGGCTGGACGAGGCTTTGAGCAACCTGGTCTAGTGGAAGGTGTCCCTGCCCATGGCAGGGGGATTGGAACTAGATGGTCTTTAAGGTCCCTTCCAACCCAAACCATTCTGTGATTCTATAATTAAATGCCTGTTCAGGATAACTGAATAGTACCTCTGAAGCCCATTCTCAGCTGCAGACTTGCTGCTCATCCACATTGTTTATGTTGGGTGTGTGCTCAGGTGCAGACTTAGGTCTGATGCGGGGAGATGCTCTCAGTGAGGAAAGCTTGAGGTTGCTAGCCTGACACCAAGCTGTCAGTCAAGTGGTTTGATCTGGTCAGGTGCAAGTGGATTTGAATGCCTAACAACCGCAACTCACCGGCAGGTCGCATAACCTCTGCTGTTTGTAATCACAGTTTGGATGCTTTGAGCCTGAGCTACGGCTGTGCTGGCAGCCGCGTACCAGCCGTGGCACCTAGAACACTTTGCTTTCAAACAGCTGTTGACTTTACAGCACGGACAGAGGCCAGGATTTACTCCTGAAATTCAGTAATAATTAAATTGAATGTATAACAGTAGCTTGAAAGTGGACTGTATTGTTAGTACCAATAGATGTCTTCAGAAGAATCCATTGCTGTAATGAGATCCCTAGCAGAGAGAAAAAGTCACTTCCATAGCGAAAGTCGTCCCCCCACCCCTAATTTCCACACCAGAAGGAAGCTTTCCGAGGTGCCAGCGAGTCTGAAGCAAAGCAAGCAGTTAGCGAGGAAGAGCTTGAAAATTCGGTGGTAAGAAGCAGGACTGCTCAGGAGTGGAGACACTTGGGATTGTTCAGTCTGATTAGCTCCACTGACAGAGAGTTGGTGTATGCTAATTGCAGCTCCTTAACCTCCTTAGAAGCAGTTGCATAAAAGCCCAGAACATCTCCGTGTTGAAACGTAAGGCACTGCAGCATTCCCTGGCTTCTCGGCATTGGTATTCCCAGACCATCTGTGCAATCCATTGAGCTGCCTGGATGATGCATAGAAAGGTGTGTCTGTGAGCCAAGCTGCGAGTGGCTGCGGGTACAGGAATGGGAAAGTTTCTCCTTAGGACGCGTGGCTGAGTAATATCACCCCTGATACCATCTCTTTGGGTCAGTCAAGCTCTGAGAGTGGATCATGAAAACTGCAGTGCGGGATTTAGCCAGCGCTCGTCTGATCCAAGTATAAAGAGCAGAAAAGAGGGGGTTTATGCAAAATGTCATTTCAGTTTTACCAGGTGATGTTTTATACTCTGCTGTGTTTTTATGATGTCCCCATTATAACAAGAAATAATGGCATTTGAGCTATAATAGGCGACATAATGAATTGTGATTGTTCAGTGTTGCTTGGAGGGGGACGATGAGATCAACACGATATTTAAATTAACTCTTTGTTAAGTACTAAAGTCTCATCATAGATAATGACTGTCACATTTTTTCCAGGAATTAAAATGAAAGGATGTTTTTCAACTGTTTTTCAACCCATTTTTCCAGGTGGTTCATGGAACAGGTTGTTTAAGACTTAAAATAGAAAAGCAGTCTTCAGGAAAAAAAAAAGTTTAAAAATACTGTCTTTAAAATAAATAATCAAAGACTTGAACAAAAGATCTAACTTGAAATAATGTGTTCTGTTCTGCTCTTTTTTAGGCAGTTCTCTTTACGCCTATGGTAGTGTTGTAACACCAAAATGTAATTCCCTTATAGAAAGTAATTCATAAACAATAATTAAATAATAGGGGATGTTTCACATATATGTAGCACTAGAGATTAATGCGGAAAACCTTTCATATTGCATGGACTAAGTCTACTGAGACACTGCAGGAAATATGTGCCACGGCAAGCACTTCACACCATCATAAATATGCCTGGATTTTATGAAGGTCATCAGCTTCGGGACAAATGTCATCCCTACTCCATAGTGAACTTTTTCCAAAAGTTCCATACACTTTTGAGGTTAATGTTTGGTTTCAACATTATTTCAGGTGCAAATGAGTATTTAAGTGAAACGTGATGGCTGTAAACATGTCAAAGAGATGTTAGTTCACTTTTTTTGAGAAATTGCATCTTCTGACTGGTTAGGCTTTGGGTGTGGGGATCCTTTTGTAACCATTGACACTGACAATGTCATTTCCCCCAATCCTGTTGTAACCATTGACACTGACAGTCTTTTTACTTCTCAGTTAGCTTTTCTTCAGGAGCTCAAAGGGAAGCTATGTGACTGCTCTTTCTCCAAAATCTAGCAGTGTACAGTATTCTGCTGAGGTTCGAGAGTAAACACACAATCGGCTTGCCGTTCCTAGATGAGATGTGTGAGTTTTACATTCACAAGCAAGTTCTTTAAGCACACATCAAAGGAAATACCGATGGACTTGAAGTGCTTAGAAATGCATATATCGAGTTTGAACATACTGTCAACTAATTCATGGTCTATCCAGAAACACTAAAGAATGCAAAATATATGAGGTAGGCCTGTACTCATGGCCACCGTGGGATTTGACCCAGTGCCACTATTCTTAAAACTTGTGTTCATGGTCTTTTATAGTTATCAGCGTGGTCAATTCAAGCACAAATTTCTCCCTTTGACAAATGTTGTAAGATATTGTGTATATGTTACATTTTCTGTGTATATTAATTTCTGTAACTGTTCCCACTACCTACTGCTGTCAAGTGGCGCGCCACCCGTAGGGGGGGGTTGCTGATTTGAGCCCTATCTCACAGTCCATCCTTGCAGTGCCTGTATCTCAATTCTTTGCTTTACAACCCTTCAAGGTTTCCTTTTCTGGTCAACGGGTGATGTGTTCTGGAGTTCTGCTCTCACAGTGGCAGTGCCATCTAGCCAGATCCCATGCTTGAGAAGATCTTCCTAGAAGGCTCTTTCCTTGAGAAACAACCTGGCACCAGAGCCCTCTCCAGATGTTTAGTCTGGTTTGTCCTCACTGAGGACCTCGATATCTCCTGCCCTTGTGGTGTGTCAGCAGGTACCTGGGGGGTCAGGCAGCAGCGTTGTGTTACACTGAGAGATCTCTAATGCCAGGTCCTGCAACCTTGCTCTTCAATCCTGCCTGCTGTTGAAGTCAGGAGCTGCGCTCCGTGTGATTTCTGCTAATTCAGCTGATAATCCAGCAAGGCTTTTAGCTCTTCTCTATGAAGCCTACAGTGAAAGCTGTTTAATGTGCAATCTAGCTTATAGAATAGTAAAAAAATCAAAACTGCTTTGACAGTGCATTGTGACTGCATTGGTTTAGGGGAAAAAAAAAAAGATTCCAAATACCTGCTTTAAAAGTTAGGAAAATAAAGCACAAAATATTGCCTTTGTTGCTGCTTTTATTAATTTTGTATTCTGGATTAACACCTGTGAGCTAATTTTCCTGGAAATAGATTTTGTGTTAAATCCTCTTGCTAACCACCACTTAGGATTTTTTATCTTGTTTTGATTAAGCCGTATTCTGATGAATATTAGCTGTTCAGAGATTGCATGGTGAGGCTGCCCAGCATGAGGCACATGTACTAGAATAGTTTCTTTTCTTTCTCAAGGCCTTAGACTTCCTTGCCTTTGCCTCACTGTAACTAAGTTTCCCTTCACTTTCATTTCCTTAATTTCCATTATTTTCAGCAGTAGAGTAGTCTTATTTTTCTACTTCCAGTTTTACTCAGTTATGTTTCATCCTTGATCAGTATTTTTGTTTTGGGATGCTACAAGTACAGACACACACAGCTGTGGCAGCTGTGAATTTCCCCCAAATTTTGTCTTAAATACGGCAAATCAGCTGCTGTCAGTGCTTATTGTAAAGCTGTGGTTATCTGTTGCTTGCTACAGAGTAATGGTTGCAGTCATATTTTGCAGCCTCTCAGGGTATCCACCCATAACGTGAGCAAGTAGTGTGACTTTCTTTTAAGAGCTGGCTTATCCGTACAGAATTTTGCAATACTGAGGCCTCAAGTTCAGTGAGCTGTTTTTCCAGTCCTAGTAGAAACTGAAAATTACTTACATTTCCAGAAAGAAGGGACCGTGTAATTGTGTTAAAGACTGTATTTACAAAAATGTCATGGAACATGGAAAGTACTATTTTTGCATCTTTACGTTCAGTAGATGCGTTGCAATGCTATAACAACTGATTTTGTTAAACCTGAATTTCATGACTATTTAATACATAGTCCCTGCTCACAGAGTGGAGTATTTATCAGAATGAATTGAAAATGAAATTTCAAGTTCTTCATTTCAGCATTGAAGGGCACAAATCTAGATGTATTGAGTAAGTTCTAATGTACAGATTTAGGTTTGAAGGTGAATTGTGTATGACCATTCTATGTCAGCTGTTTAAAACAACAATTGCTGGAAATTGCAGCAGTTCATGAAAGCAGTTCATGTTATCCTGGTTTCCTGTCCTGAGAGAGGCAGGCATACTGTTTGGGAAGAAAAGATGGAAATGTGAACAGGGGTCATTATGTCTAAACAAAAAACCATATCCTTGACTTCCTCATTTGGAGAGGTTCATGTATAACTCTGAAGAAATACGTTTTCAGTTCTTTTAAATCACTCCACACTTCCAATAAAGATGTCTTCATTTCGCTGCAGATGATCTCAGTGCCTTCTAAGAAGTACAAAGCAGCTGTTGAATGCCAACAGGTTATACCCTTTCAACTAAGTGTAACTGGAAATAGCAGTTCTCAGTGCATTGTAAATGAGAAGTAAAACCAGTTAGCTTAAAGCACCAGGAAGGTGACTTTTAAAGATTGTTCTGACTATGTAAGCAGAACCTGAACAAGCAGAATATACCTTTCTGGTAGCCTTTTCTGTCTGTGATCTGTTAGCTCATCATCTGCTTGACACCTGCCTTTGTTGCTGGTCACTCTTTCACTTCTCCTTGACCAGTCTTTATCCTTTCTCTGAGCATAGGAGAAGCTCCAAGACAAAGTCCTGCGCTCCTCCAAGTGTCTCTTCAAAACTGCTCTGCTGTATGCCATGAAGAGAACTCTGATCTAATTAGGGGTGGGCAGACGGCATGTTGTGATTGTTCTTCCTCATTGGCTGCAAATCCTGTGCATCCTATTATTTGTTCCCTCGTCTTTGCTACCACCCCCAGACCAACCTACTTGTTTGTCTCCTCCACCTGGTTTGTCTTGCCCTTTAGGTGGCATGCTTCAGAGCAGAGATTGTCACTTTGCCTAATATGATGCTGCTCTGCCCAGGCTGGCATTCGGATGCTACTTCAATAAATATATTATATGATTTTAATACTCCTGCAAAATATTGCAACAAGTGTTATATAGAAAAAGAGCCTTATTCTCTTCCAAGCTGCACCACATGCAAATATTTTGTGGGCTTAACTATGAGCAGAAGCTTATATCATATACATCTAAATAGAGCTATTTTGGCAGACTCCTTCTGACAAGAGCCAGCATTCTATGAATGTAATTTAATCAATGAACTGCATTTAAACCACTGAAATTTATTCAGTCTAAACAAATTCAGACTCTTTCATGACAAACGTTTAATCCTTCAAGATTGCATGACTGGGGGATTTAGGGATTAGTTAGCTTTGAAAATAGGTCAGGGAAAACATCTACATTTGGTTAAAAGCTAATCAGGCAAGGAAATAAGTAAAATATTATAAAAGCTTGAGAAAAAGTCTTTTGCAAAATGAGTTTTATGTAATCGTACAAAGGATGTTTTCTATTTATATAAGAGATGCAGTGCCTCTTCCCCCCCTTCACTGACACTGCTAGAATTCAAGGGAAACTCCACTAAACAAGTGATGTGAGTGTGTGCAGGGTTAGGAGTTGTGTATTTTGTTTCTCTTGTGTCCAGTCCATTGGAATGGAACAACTTCATATAATTTTATAAAAACTTCAAAATTACTATTTAGAGCAGTGATTTGCAGGTATGGACACTACCAAAAGTTGCAGTGAAAACAGGGTTGTCATCCTAGAAGTGGGGTTATGAAAGAAAAGCTTAGGAATCACTGCAGTGGGGCTGTTGACCTAAATCTAAAAATCCCCATCATCGCTGAAGTCTGAGTTCTTTCAGCTGCTTTTCAACTTTTCTTCCACAGTTCACCTCTTTTGCTCTCTGAAACAGTCTGTCTGCTTTCTAGGGCTGTCTGGCATCATGGAATAGCCTGTATTGTTCCAGGTTATACAGTCTTATCATCTGGTTTCATAAAGGTTTTGTTCTGTCAAGTTATTGGAGACCTAAGTTCCAAAATGCCCTGCGAGCTGGTGCTCAAAGCTGTATCAAAGTCTTTGTGATGCATAGAGAAGGAGATGCTGTCTCTGAGATGCACTGTGTAAGTCTGTATAACTTTGTCCTTTCGAGTGTTTTAAGAAGCAAAAAAGCACCCTGGCTGTCTTCAAGGCCAGGCTGGACGAGGCTTTGAGCAACTGCAGCACGGCTCACAGCACAAAATGTGCCTCCGTTAACAGGGACTGCAGTCTGCATATTTTCACCTTGTGAAATTTCTGTGTAATACACTGAATACTTGGCAATGTAACATCAGCAGAGCTCATGTCAATCACAGCACTAGATCTGTACAGTCTTCTAGTCAAATGAGCAGTGGAAGAATATCAAAGGAAAAAGAAATTTTTTTTCCTACAGTAAGTATCTCCAAAATATCCTGATTAAAAAAAAAAATGAACGTTCTCAACCACTATATGGAGTTGCTGTAGAATTAGTTGATACTGTAATTCCTCTGAATACGATTCTTGCAACCCTATCCTTTCCCTAGCAAAACATACAGCTGCCCTGAGTAAGGACTGTGGGGATTTAGGATGCTGGCAGGGTGTGTTAGTGTTTCTTTGTTCAGGGGTTTCTAGCTTTCTGAAATTTCATCCTTTCAAGGTGACATGCATGTAACTTACCAATTAGTCTCTTTCTTTAAACAGTTATCCTTGGAACACATGTAGTGTTTTATTTTCTATCTGAAAAAGAGTTTTAGTAAGTGACAGTTTATATTGCAGGCATGTCGTGCTGAGATGTTTCTTCGTTACAGAAACGTTGTAAAGCATGCTAAAGGTTAGCTTGAGTTGAGCATTTGAACTTAGGTAAATTAATAATGAAGCTTCTTACTAATCTGGGAAAATTAGAAAGGAGGAAAAAAATACCCTACAATGTATGAATCATTGACTTGTGATCCAAAATTTAGAGTCCCTTTTAGCGCTATGAAAATCTCCTGTAGTTCCGTAGAACTGATTTCCTCTTTGTTCTTTGCTGTTCTCAAATCTTATTTTATACGCTAGTATTTTCTATGCTATGTCTTCTCAGTTACCTCACTCCTCTGTTAACTGGTCGGATGCTTTTATATGCATCCATTTTCTTGTCTTATTTAATACAATACATTAGACTCTGATTCAGCTGAGAAGCAGAAAAATAAATGGCACAGGGTTTTGTTCCTAGTTCTAGGCTCAGATCTGAACTGCCCAGATGCCATGAGGTTGTTGGGGGCCACAGGAGAAGCAAAAATCAGTGGAATCCAAAGTTCACCTGTGCCACTTGTATCTTCTGTGAGCCATGAAAGTACCTGAGGGAGGAGTGATGGTAGTTTGAGTTTTCTTAGATAGGATGCAAAGTTTAAAAAACATTGTGGAGACTGCACAGATCTAAGTTAGATAGAAATCCATGTAACTTTATTTATTTAGAGCTTATTCTAGAAAGGAATTTTTTTGGGTTGTAAATTCCATCTCATTTCTTTTGTACTTGTGCTTGACAGATATGGCGAAACAGCCAAAAAGAGGATTTTCATTTGTTGAACTGATTAAAATAGAAAATTTCCTATGTATTGAAAATTGTGAAAATACTTGCTAGTAAAAAATGGACAAGTTGTTGCTTTGAAATGATACACGATGTCCCAGTGTTGACTTGAACTGTGGTGTTCTTGTTCGTCTATCATAGAATCACAGAATGGTTTGGGTTGGAAGGGACCTTAAAGATCATCTAGTTCCACCCCCCCTGCCATGGGCAGGGACACCTTCCACTAGACCAGGTTGCTCCAAGCCTCATCCAGCCTGGCCTTGAACACTTCCAGGGATGGGGCATCCACAGCTTCTCTGGGCAACCTGTTCTAGGGCCTCACCACCCTCACCATGAAGAACTTCTTCCTGATATCTGATCTAAATCTCCCCGCTTTCAATTCAAACCCGTTACCCCTTGTCCTGTCACTACAGGCCCTTGTAAAAAGTTACCCTCCAGCTTCCTTGTAGCCCCTTCAGGTACTGGAAGGCTGCAATAAGGTCTCCCCGGAGCCTTCGCTTCTCCAGGCTGAACAAGCTCAACTCTCTCAGCCTTTCATCATAGCAGAGGTGCTCCAGCCCTCTGAGCATCTTTGTGGCCGCCTCTGGACTCGCTCCAACTGGTCAATATCCTTTTGATGTTGAGGGCCCCAGAGATGGATGCAGTATTCCAGGTAGGGTCTCATGGGAGCGAAGTAGAGGGGGAGAATCCCCTCCCTCCACCTTTTGGTCACCTTTCTCCTGATGCAGCCCAGGATACGGTTGGCTTTCTGGGCTGCCAGCTCACACTGCCGGCTCATGTTCAGCTTTTCATCCACCAGTACCCCCAAATCCTCTCGATCCACTCTCCACCCAGCCTGTACTTGTGCTTGGGATTGCCCCAACCCAGGTGCAGGACCTTGCACTTGGCCTTGTTGGACTCCACGAGGGTGGCAGAGGCCCACCTCTCCAGCCTGTCCAGGTCCCTCTGGCTGGCATCCCTTCCCTCCAGCGTGTCGACCGCGCCACACAGCTTGGTGTCGTCGGCAAACTTGCTGAGGGTGCACTCAATGCCGTCATCCATGTCACTGATGAAGATGTTAAACAGTCCCATTCCCAACACCGACCCCTGAGGAACGCCACTCATCACTACTGTTCGCTAGGACATTGAGCTATTGACCACAACTCTCTGAGTGTGGCAATCCAGCCAGTTCTTTATCCACCGAGTGGTCCTTCCATCAAATCCATGCCTCTTTAATTTAGAGACAGGGATGTCATGCAGGACAGTGTCAAACACTTGCACAAGTCCAGGTTGGTGACAATCACCATAGCAGTGTAACTGCCATGAACTGGCAGGAATGGCACTTCCAGGTTCAAGAACCCTAACACTGCTCTAACACAACCTCTCCTTGCAAGACCTGCCTCCTGCTTCTCTGGCCTGCCATATTCCAAGTCTTGAACATGTGCAGTGCTGTGTTGGGGCAGCCAGAGAAACTACACTGGCAATGGAGCCCCACAACATGGCTTTGGATTAGACCTTTGGGCTTCCTTGCCTCTTACTGTCACAGTCTGACAAGAGTAGGATCTTGTGGGCATTGCAATGGCCAGATTTCCTGAGTCTGCAGCAGGAAATTTGGAACAGCTAGTACAATAAGACTGGTTTGTGTTTGGATGATGTCATAAAACTGCAAACACTGGTTTGTGTTTGGAGAAGTTCTTTTTTCCCCAGGAACTCATCAGAAAATCAGAAATATGCTGCTGACATGAAAAAAGGTGTATAAATCCGCAATGTTTTCTTGAAAGATATGAAATAGGTCGACTTTGTGTTTTTCATTATAGAATTTGTGGCTCGCTTTAGTTGATAATCTGTTGCTCATGAATTTAAGACAGAAGCATTTTTGGAACCACATCTGGTTTGTGGGACTTTCTGCAGCATCCCATCAAAGCTGGCAGGAGTTACATTAAATTGTGGGGTATCAGAGAAGCAGAGAACAGTCATTTAATGCAAATGTCTAGAACATATTTAATTTCTGCCATTGGGGATTTCATTTTAACATCTATACTGAAATATTGAATTGAGAAAATTTCACTTAGAGGCTGAGTCTATTTTCCAGTATCCATCTTTGTCTTTATTTTCTGGAGTTCACCAATCCAACCCAGTATTTTGTCAAGGCCTTTCAAATTCAGATTAATTCTGAGTGTTAGATTTGGGCATGAATACCCTGGTATGAATGTGTGCATAAAAATGCAGAGAACGTAAAATATGTATTCATTCAGGAGAGTTTTTGCAGGAGCCAGCTGCTGAGTGTGAGACGTGACAGAGACTGGGCTCCCTTACAGGGTGTTCAGTCGGAGCAGCAGGGCTTGCTTCATTATACAGTGGTGTAGAATCACAGAATGGTTTGGGTTGGAAGGGACCTTAAAGATCTCTAGTTCCAACCCCCCTGCCATGGGTATGTGCTTGTTGATGTTGACTTTCATATGTTGTTTATGACCCAAATTTTGGTTTTAGCTTTCAGTTACCTTAGAGTTCACTGCATCATCTGATGTGAAGCACAAACATGTTTGATAAACAAAAGAAAATGTCTTATGCTAAAGTCAGCAGCCTGAACTGCAGTCCTCAAGCCAAGCTATAGCCTTTTCTCTGTTAACTTGGGCAGATACTTGTCTTCACTATTCTCTGACAAACAGGCGAACACAAGCACAATGACAGGTCAGTCATAACTGAGTGCTATTCAAAATATAATAGTCATTTTACAGTCAACTTTTTTTATATTTGTTGCGTCACAAAGATTTATTGAAGAGATAAAAGTGGTTATGGAAAACACTGTCCAGTAACTATGGCAACAGCTATTTGATCTCACAATAATTAGCTTAGCATTTGGTTGCACAATACTTTCACAATACCTTCTTGGTTAGTTCATTAAACACAATTAGGTTTTGTTTAAACTTTGATCATTTGTTGTTTTAAGATTAGTCTAAGTTCAAAAGACTTGAAAAATATATATTCAAGCTTCTATTGTACATGAATAATTTATGCTATAAGTTAATTTGTGAACATCATTATGCGGTAACACTGAGTGTTATTTCTAGTTGTATTTTATTGGTTTAACTGAAAATTGTTGGATATCCAGATACAGGTGTACATGAAGCATCAGTGTGGAAGATTTTGCGGGTGCCTGCGTGAACATCAGTGCGTGCACATAACGTGGAGTTAAAAGGAAATTATGAAGGCTGCAAAGGCAACCTTACAGACTAAGTGTCTGAATTGAAATCATTATATCCCCTCCTCCTTCCCCACACATAAGCCATCGGATAGCCTGTAAGTTACACAGTCGCAGTTTACTGTTTCCTCTCAACTCTGATTCAGTGTTCTGCATTCTCTCCCTTGTTGTCGATATGGTCAGTGCCTTTTCCATACTGCTATTGCAGGTAATACTTAAAGTCTATGAGTTCTTAAATACGAAGACTTCATTCTGTTGAGATATAAACATAGAGAACAAGAGGCCCATTCATTGTTTACTAGAGACTAATCACGTCCTGTTCTTAATGCAGAGTTAGTACTTCTGTTGTGCTTTTCTGAGATACTCATTACTACAGTATCTGCAAGCATTAATGAATTTGTTTTTACGTTACCCATATGAGAGGATTATTATTATTCCCACTTGACAGATGGGAAACTGAAGTTCAGAGAGATTAACACAAATGTTTTTGGGAGCTTTTGAGAAGCTTAGGGCTTGGGTTAGCAGAGTTGTTCTATGACACACAGTTCCGACTGACTTCAGCATTTATGCAAAGCAGACTGCAGTGTTACGTCAGGTTTCATAGGTCATCTCAAATCACTCCTTTTCTAAATTTGGAATAAGGAAACTCCCTTCCTCACTTCCTTTTTCCTTTCCTTACCCGTCTTCTATTTGTTCCATCCCCTTCAGGCTGCTTTTCCCAATCTTCCTCTTTCCTCCCCAAGGCTTGTATCTTATCCCATTTCGATCAAAAAGTTTCTTCCTCCACTTAGTCCACTTAGCTTAGGCATGGGAATGATCATCTTCCTTTCTTCTTTCTGGACTCATGCCCAGTCTAGATGAAATCTCAGTATTACTGAGCTCAGAAGCTCAGAAAAGAATGTGCGGATTTCAGCTTTTCAGAAACTTTCGTTATGTAAAATGGACAGATTCTTATAGGAAAGACAAAAATTTATTTCCAACACAGAGATGACTCGAGCATAACTTCAGGTACTTGCTTCAGCACTAAAGGATGTTGGAGCTGTCCAAGGAACAAATTGTCCGAAGTATGAGGTAAAACTGCATCATTTTCCTTACCTTTGTGCTGCTCTGGGTACACTTTTTTGACTGAAATTCAATCAGTTTCAGTCCAAGTGGATACCATTTAGCAAAATTATAAGCCCTGCATTGCTGTATTACTAACATTGCTATTTCTAATAAAACTGCTGAAGGTAATCTATTTGTGTATGTGTTTGAGAACAAAATATCATTAATTTAACTTATTTGATACTAGCTTTGTCAGATGGCTTTACATTGGGACATGAAAGGAATGTAGATCTCTCTTTCTTTAGTAATTAATCTTTGATTAAATTGCTACTATATTATTGCACTATATGCAATAGTGTGGTTTAGCTTCTCCACAGATACAGCAGAAAATTGGCAGAAAAACCTGAGTAGCCACAGGAGAAGCAAAGTCTTGGGGCTGATACAGAGTATAGTTACCCTCTGTGATGGCGTGTTCTGGGCTGGATCCCCTTGTAGCACTTGCAAGAGGCTATCAGCAAAATCTAGAAAGGTTACAGGTCAGTTTATCTGTATTTTAACAGTAAAGAATGTTGCATTTTGTCCTGTGTCAGACAGTTTGTTCATCTATGCAACTATTCCATCCAGATATTAGCACTGATGGTATTGGCAAGATGGCAGAAATTCTGGAAAATTCTGCTTGATGTCCTCGTTCCTTAACAGAATATATTTTGCATGGCAGAAATCACATACCTCTCGGACATCAGTTCTGGTGAGGCCATGAAGCGGAAGTATGCTTCATCTGCAGCAAATTGCTTGTTTATCTGAAAGTACTGAAAACAGAAATCTTATCATGTAGCGATTCAGAGCTGCTGAACTTGTGGGCTGAATTGCTATCATGGGTTTTGTTTGTGCTGGATGAGAAAGATAATGATATTAACAGGGTTTACTAGAAAAATGTTTTTTGATTTTTCTAATTGAAGCCAGACTGACAAGAGATGCACATGTGGGTTTAAAGAAAATTCAGAGTAGTGACCGATAGCTTTAAGAACAGAGATCTTTTCTTGTTTTTGCAGAAAAATAGAAGGTAGTGACTTTTTTTTTTTTTTTTTAACAAACAGAAGTCTTGACCCATCTCCAAAAACAGCTGAATGAGCTAGTAAATCCAGTAGATAGTATGGACTAAATAATGAAGAGAGTATTAGGAGAAATCTAGGACATTTGGAATCTCATAAACAGCTGCTTGTTTGTTGGAAGGCTGTTCTACAGATCCTGGCCCTCATAGTATTGGTGTTTTTTGCCTATTGCTAGTGCAGTAGTTACCAATTTCAAATGCAGGCTTCACACAATGAAGGTGTTGGCTCTTAAAAAATAAACCTAAGTCTCAGGAATTAGTGTGCCTCTCTTAAACCCTACAGTCTCACAGACCACAGACTGGAATCCATTGACCACAGCCCATTAATGAACAGGGCCTTATCTTGCAAATCCTTGAAGACAGCAATGTTAATTTAAAAATACGTTTAAATGGCATGAATGCACAGTAGTGAATAGTGTTTTGGGACTTGTATTATAAAGGGTACTAACCTACAGAGGGTACTTTCAGAATTTAAAAGTTCTCAGGTGCTTTACACAGCATAACCAGACATATATATAAGACAAATTAGTATTTTGATATTTTTAAAGGGAAGTTACATTCCATGCTTGCTAATTGCTTCAAGTTTGTCTGTCAGCTTCCCAGGTGTACAGACATTTATTGTTCAAAATATTTGCGTCTGCAATAGCTCTGGGTGTAGCAAAAGACATTCAAAGTTGAGCTCTTTCTTAAAAAATGTTTTTGTTCATGATAGTATTGGCCCAAAACCTTTGAGGTAAAGGATTCATAACTATATATATGCATGGGAATTAAGGGTATTCAGCTCCCTTGGGGAATGTTTGGGTTTGAATTTTAACTTAAATGCTGCAATTCTGGCAAACAAATGGTATCAGAGGAGATATGACTGCAGGAGTTGCTTGAGAAGGAATGGACTGGAAAGTGTAAAGGGAGTGTGGTTAAAGCTGCAGGAGTGGGAACCCTTTCTTTGCATACATTAGGACAGGGTCTGATTTGCTGCAACTATGTCCATACGGAGACTCTCATTTACATGGGTGGCGGATTTCACAAGATAAGCAATCATGGATTTACCTGTGCATCAAGTAACGTTGCATTTGGTACATGCTATTTTATCCACTTAGCAATCTCAGAAGAAAATATCTAGGCAAAGGCACATCATAGTTTGACCATTCAGTTGTTTTTTTTGCTCTGTATATAGAAGTAACTCATGTGAAAGCTATTAAACAACAGATTTTGATTCAAAAACCTTCATGTAAGTTCAGACGTGTGTGCCCAGTCTGGTTCCTCTTTTCTTTTTTTAAATTGCATTTCAGAAATATTTTCTTTTTGGATTGGCTTCTTCAGAGTTGCATATTGAAAGAGTCAGTGTGGTCAGCAATATGGGAGGAACAGTAAGTGCATAACAGATTTTGTTGATGTTTTAATGACTTTGAGTATTTGTTCTCAAGGATCAGTTTTCAAGTTAGTTATGAATTTGGGCATCTGGAAGATTTTAACTTCCTCTTCTTGAATTTTAAGGAAGTTAGCACTTAACGTTGTCTTCACTTTCTAAGAAAAAGAAAAATATATCCCAAAGTTCACCAAAATGTGTCCTTCCAGTAATTATTGTTTCTGTAGTCCCCAACCAAGTATTTGATTCAACAAAACCTTTTGGTCTAAGAGGTGGTTTTATGACTACAGAAATTGTGAATGTAAGATATAGCTCATGATGTGTCCAAGAAGATGTGATTCTGAAAGTTCTTCCAGGTATTATTCCAGGTATTATTATGTAGTCTAGCTGGAGGACACTGGAGATTTTTTGGTGTGAACACCTGTTTAAAAATTAAGCCCAAACGCCAGAAGCTACTGCCCTATTGCTTACATTAATGTAAATTACAAACAAGCAAATAAATAAATAATCAGAATAAAACCCAAGTAATCAGTTACACTATTTAAAATGCGATTTTGCTTTCTTTTCTTTATCTTCTAATTCATAGGGGAACTGTAAAATCAAATCTGTTCTTTGGAACTGTAGAAAGAAGAAACGTCTTAAATGCGGTCCCTAATGTACATAGTTCTTATGGACTAATTCACAATGACAGGTCCCTGCTCCAAGCAGCTTACAGTACAAATACTTGATGGAATGTGATGTGCAAGAAAAAATGCACATTGTTTGTTAATTCTGGAATATTCGCTTTGGTGCATTTATATAGGATTAGCTATGGATTTGGTACCCACACAGTGTAGTGTGCATTTTCAGTCTTCTTACAGCACTGTAAATAAGCCTCTTATTTGAAGGAAAAGTGTTTAATTGAATTTTCTATAAGCTGGATCTTTCTTCTGTTGTGTTTCTTTTGATTTGGAACTCTTCTGGGAGAACATGAGTAAAAATTCCAGGTAAAATACTTTGCACAGTTTGGGTGCTGCTTGGATACAAAAAACCTGGAAAATAACAAATAATAAACTTGCTTATTCTCTTCCAGCTACATAGTGTAGATCAGAAGGCACTTGAGCTTGTAAAACATCCTTGTGAGAAATGTTACCTGTTTGTAATCACACTTGATCTGTAGTGTAGACTGTGGTTGGCAAGATAACTGACTGTTCAACATCAAATACTCTGTGTTCTCTTCACTTACTAGGCTCGTGAGTCTTAAACTTGCTAACACAACAGAACTCAGAGCATAAGCTTATTCCTGACACAAGTAGCAAAGCTGAACGTCCACCTACGTGTAATCAAGGAAATATTTTTATTGTCCTATGAAATATAGAGTTTGATAGGTGAAACAAGGCATTAAACCTATATACTTCGCTGTGCCTCTTGCCTAAGTTGTCGATACTCTTAAGTAATTACCTACCTTGGTCTCGTAAGTCTCCTTTTGTCTCTGTGCTTCATGTCTCATAAAAGTCATGTGGACTAGACAGAAGTGAGATATGCAGTGAGTTCTGGAAGGGCATGCTGAACATCAAAAAACTGTTCAGCAGTGCACGTTTCTTGCTCTTGATTTCATCATGGCTTTTTCCTAAGCCTGCTTTTTTCTGTGATGGAATTACATGTTTATTCAAGCTATTGCCAGCTGAAAATGGCTTCACATGATGCCAAGTGCATCTGTGAAATAATCTCTTGACAGCTGACTTGTCTGTTCCTAGAATCATGTTTCTTAAGCAGAAAGTGGTAGAACAAACGATCCAAAGCAGCTTCTCGCTTACCAACAGCTGCAGATGAGGAAACACGAAGAGCTCTGACTGGAAAAAGGCCGTCCTGACAGGGGAAATGGAAAGATTATTATTCTATTATACAAAATGTAGGTAAATGCAGCAACATGGGAGCGGCTGCAATCTTTTATCTACCAAGAGGAAAACTAAACAGAGATGCTGGGATCCTGCTGCACAGCTGATAAATGTTTCAAGTATTACCCAAGAGGAAAAATATTTGAAAGCCTGACAGTAAATTTCCTGCAGATGAATTACAGCCACTGTTAAATGGAGAGCTTTGCTTTTGACTTCAGTAATACCAAGATTTCATCCACTTGGAAAAAAATGAGTAGAGAATAGTTTGAATCTGCCTGTCAATGGCATTTGGAAAGGTTCAGGGCCAAGTTTGGCTTTCTTCTGTTTTGTACTAGGTGCCTTGGTTGTGCATTAATTTCTTCACTCTCAGATCTAGGTTGCCTCATCATCACATTTCTGCTGAATGTCTAAAAGAATGTTTGATTGTAGTTTATTTCTTTGGTGAGTGTGGGATGTTGCTGATATGTTGGAGGCTATTCTTCTTGCTCTTTGCTGCACTCCTGAGAAAGGGTTTAACACGTACTGGCAGACAACTGTATGTCATCACCGACTGTTTTGAAACGCAGCAGCCCTTAAGGCCATATTCTGCCTCCCAGGTAGTTTAATATGATGCCTTATAGAGCCACCACTTCAGAATTCAGAAGGGAGACTCATCAGTATGCTGGTGAAATACAGATGTGGCTCTTTACTCAGAAGAACCTGAAAGTTCAGCATCTCCTGTGAAGTAATGCTTGGATGACGTTGCCAGCTGGCTGTGTTAAAGCTACCTTCTTTTCAACCCTGGGAAAACTAAAATGCTGCTGCTGAGGAAAGGTCATTGATAGGAGGTTTATTGTGCCTTTGTCTCCCTGTTTATCCAGGCTGTGTGTTCACAAGTAACAAAGCCAAGATAAAGATCCCAGAATCTCTTAGGACCGTGCCCTTTTCACAGAAAATCTTCTGTGTTGGATTCTTAGGATGCATTTTTTCTCTCTACCCAGTTTGTGCTGTCTGTGGTTTATTTTGCTTGAAACTGTACCAGAATAGCAGCATACATGCATCAGTGCTCACAGATGGGCTTTTCTGTTGCCCGTAAGTCGTTGATTCACCAACACAGCTGCTCATCAGTTTGCACGCACCTTTACACACATGGCTCTTTTTGGGATTCTTTATACTAACTGTTACCAGAGTACCAGGTTAACCATAGAGTTGCACCATTTCTTTTTAATGAAGTGGATTCTGGCAAGTGTATCTGTTTCTTTCGAGCTCTTTGTACTGGTATCGATTACCCTCACATCAGTGTATCTAGTACATTAAACCTTCATTAGCTTCATCCGTGAGGTGTGTGTCCTCACGCTGCATCCCACCTAGACAGTCTGTTGTGGTGTCTGCTTAAATCATCAGCTTGATCACAATTCTAGTGCATGGAGACACCATGAAACTTCTTTGGCTCAGTCATCACTGGCAATCTGTCTTTCCACACCTCTTGAGTGAATGGACCACAAGCTGGGGACTGGAGGAGCAAAGTCCCTCCCACTGTAAGAGAAGATCAGGTTCATGACCACCTGGGGAACCTGAACAACATACGTAAAGTCTATGAGACCTGACGAGATGCATCTCAGAGTCCTGAGGGAATTGGCTGATGTATCTGCTAAGCCACTCTCCATGATATGTGAAAAGTCCTGGCAGTCAGGTGAAGACCTTGATGACCAGAAAAAGGCAAACATTGCACCCATTTTTTAAAAAATGGACCCTAGCAACTACCGACCTGTCAGCCTCACCTCTCTGCATGGGAAGATCGTGTAACAGATCCTCCTAGAAACTTTGCCAAGGGACATGGAGCACAGGGAGGTGATTCAAGACAGCCATCATTGTTTCACCAAGGGCAAGCCCTGCCTGACCAACATAATGACCTTCTGTGATGGTGTGACTGACTACACCAGTGGGCAAGGGAAGAGCTATGAATGTCATCTATCTGGACTCTTGTAAGGCCTTGGACATGGTCTCTCCACCATCCTTCTTTCTAAATTGGAGAGAGATGGATTCAATGGGTGGGCTGTTCAGTGCATGAGGAATTGGTTGGATGGTCACATCCAGAGGGTAGTGGTCAATGGCCAAATGTCCAGATGGAGATCAGTGACAAGTGGTGGCCCTAAGGGGTCTGTACTGGGACCAATACTGTTTAACATCTTCATCAATGACATTGACAGTGATATCAAGTGCACCCTCAGCAAGTTTGCAGATGACACCGAGCTGAGTAGTGCAGTTGACACATGTGAGAGACAGGATGCCATCCAGAGGGATCTGGACAAGCTTAAGAAGTGAGGCCATGAGAAGGCTCTGGGCAGGCATTATAGCAGCCTTCCCATACCTAAAAGGGGCTTATAAAAAAGACAGAGACAAACTTCTTAGCAGGAGTTGTGAAAGGAGATGGGGTAATGGTTTTAAACTAAAAGAGGCTGGATTTAGACTAGATAATAAGGAATATGTTTTTTACAATGAGGGTGGTGAAACACTGGAACAGGTTGCCCTGAGAGGCGGTAGATGCTCCATGCCTGGAGAAATTCCAGTTCAGGTTGGACCCTCTGAGCAACCTGATCAAAATTCCAGCTGTTCAGATGACTACTGAACACCATAACAGTAATTTCCATTGGATCTGACCGAACTTTTGAATAATACATTCTATTTTGTAGTGGGGTGTGGAATTTACAAAGTATGACTTTCAAAGACTTTTGCTGTCATTGAACCTAAGACCTATTTTACACTGTCTATTAGAATAGATTTCAAATAAATTGAGCAAATGACAACTGCTCTCCCCAGTGTGAGACTTTACATAGAGAAAACTTTTTTTCATACCTAATTAGACAACTCAATGCAGCAAAATTGTCTTTCAGCTTTTTGGGACATGCTAAGATTCAACTGCACTTTGGATTCAAAGTGAGGCAATACGAAATGGTGCTAAAAATAAGCAAAATGTGACTCATTTTAATTCTGCCTTGAACCTCAGATCCTATACTGAAGTGTTGATCCAACTGAATTTGATCAGTATTGTCCAAATAATTTTCATGTGTAGGTCTTTATTTTTCTCTTAAAGTACCTACCAGTAAATATTTACTATAAATAGCCATGACAAACAAGCTGTTGGAACACTTCATATGATTTTGATGACATGCCTGCTGGAAAGGAGAGTTTAAATAGGAACAGCAGAAAGTGGCAATAAATCAAATACATGAAACTTAATGACAACAATATTTTGGCATAAAATCTTTGATTCTGTTTCAAATGTAGAAATATTTCCTCTTATTATTAATTTTTGAAAGGAAGGGTAGGTTGCTGTACCATGCTGGTTATCTGTCTTTTTCCCATGCTAGCAGAGCTACTAAGAATTTTGCTGTTCTGGAATCTTCCTAGTGCAGCAGTGTGTGACAGAGAACACATCTGCTGAGACACTGGAACTGTTTATTTTAAAGACAAGTACATCTTTGGGACTGCAATGTATTTTTCTAGGCCTCCTTTTCTTCTATTTTTGTAATATCCCACACAGTCAAGGCCATCTTTAAATTCTTTTATACTGTGAACACTAATGGGGAATGTGTGAGTTCCTTTGGAAGAAATGCTGTTCTGTAGTAACACGTGTTTTGTGGATGGATATTGGAGCCCCAGAAAAATAAGTCTTACTTCCATTAAAGTATTTCTGGGGACTCAGTTCTCAGGGGTTTCAGTGGAAGTTAGGCATATTATTCTCTGTGGGTCTGGGTTGAAGTGATCTGTAGAGCATCTTTCAGAAAGTGAGTCAGAACAGAGAATTGAATCTTTCTCTTCCGTCATAGGCTAATACTTTTTCTTCCAAATCATCCTTTCTCAACCATATCTTTCCTTATTTTCCCTGTCAGTCTCTCTCTGTACACACCTCAAAGCAGAACATATACCTGGAGATTACTTGCTGCACAGTGTCTTTGGCCATAAGGAGCCGTGGTAAAATGCCTTCTCACCAGCACTAAAGCTGTCCCACTGAAACTTAGCCCTAATGAACAGAGACATAATTTTCAGAATTAGAGTGCCAGAACCCGTAAAGCTTTCAGAAAGCCTTTCAAGTATTTCTGTTCAGGTGGTGAACAAGTTAACATTGTTGAATTTTCTAAGCATGAGAATAATGTCAATAGAGTACTATTGAACTACGGAATTAGTTTGGTCTCCTGACCCATGGCACAAAATCTGAAATTGTTGTGGATAATAAAGTCTTTATCAGATTTGGAAAAATTAAGTCCCTTTCTGTGGCATATGAGAAGCCTTTCATTTCAAAAAAGCAATTAAATATGGACCAGGAGAGGATAAAATAAAGAACAGGAATAAATAATACATTTTGTCATAAAAGAGTGTCAACTTGAGGTGATTTAGGGATCTGCTCAGAAAAAAGGTCGTAACACAGTAACTCAATTTATTGAGTAAATTTAAAAAAAAAAAAATAGAAAAACTTTGTGAACTGTCTTAAGCATTACCTTAGATTAATTCAAGCTAGCACAGATGAGTTTAGGGGTAATGCCTACAGAAAAGAGAATTCACATATACATGTGATTAGACTCAAAACCTGAGTACCCCAAGGGCAGCTGGGAAGTGTCAGCCCAGGTCTAACAGTCTGACACAAGCACAAGAAGTGGAACAAGGTACTTCTGCTTGGCAGCCAGCAGCCTCCTCATCCAGAGGTCTTTGTACAGAAAATCAAGGCGTTTCAGAAGGAGAAATTAAGTTCTTTTCTGTAAGAGATTTCCTTATTTAAGTCAGTATAAAACACACTTCAAAACATGGACTCAGATGTCAGGCAGGTGTTACAGTCGGGTGGCCTTGTCATTCTGTGCTTGTGTTCTTTAGAATAAGTCTGCAGAGAAGGGCTCTGACTTTACCAAGAACTGATCCCAGAAACACAGTAGCTTCCCTATATAAAGCCTTCTTGATCACAGGCTTTTTCTCCCAAGCCCTTTAGAAGCAGAAGTAATTTCAGCCTAGACCTCTCCAGCTAGATGTTACCTTGTTTTGTTACTAACAAATGGACAAGAAGGGCCCAAAACAATGGATTCTTGCTTTTCTGGGTCCCCAAAATCACTGTTAACCCAGCAAGAGGAAAAGGATCATATTAAAAATGGAGAAATCTGAGAGACTGTATATAAATTATGTATCCTCACTGTGAATGCTGTATTCATCTGCAGGGATCTTATCTTCAAAGAGAAGGCAGTTAAAGTTCAGAGAGAGGCAGGAAAAACTATTAAAGGCACAAAAAAAAACTTTCTTGCATGAAGAAATCTAGACTGCAAATGAAATGACAGAAGAGAAGCCCGTTAAGTGATGAATCATGCCAAGGAAACAAATTAGAGTGTACAATTTACTCTTTATTTCAGATGGAGATAGGCACTACAGTATTCAAGTCAGTTCTGTTTAAACTTGCAGAGCAAAGCACTCTTCATTTTAAATGCAGGAGCTTAGGGTAATTCAATATTAAACATAAGGATTAAAGTATGTATTTTGAATACCTCCTCAAATAAAATCAAAAAACTTTTATCAGTGGCTTCCAGAAACCAATGTAGTTACATTACAAAACAAAAGATATTCTGGAAACCCAGAAGCCAAACCTTTACAGAAATTCAAAGAAATTGGAAGAATTCATGTGAGAAAGGGTTTTTTTAAGACCGTAATGATTTTAGTCCTAAGTCTATGATGCTAAATAGCCAGATATTGAGAATGAAGTCAGAATTCATCATTAATATGTGAAAAGGAGAGTCTTACAAATATTTTTAGTAAATACTTAAAAATGAACGCATGAGTGATTCTGGCTTGAATTTGAGAAGATAGCTACATTTTTAAAAGTAGATCTCATCCAAAAAGAATTATTGGAGGACAGTGATGCAAGGGAGTTACTCAAGACTGTAAACTGTAGAAACAAACCAAAAATTCTTCTCTAGTGAATCAAGTATTTTCATCTGTCATGAATAAAGATGACCAGTCGCTCTGGCACAGTCAGCAAGGTGTGTGTGCATGCAGTCATACATGCAGGGCTGAATTTAGTACCAGGGTAATGCTCACCCCCCGCTCCGTGATGACTTCTACATTGCTCACAGACAAGGAGGTAGAAGGTGTGCAGCTGGAGCAGGGTTGCAAAAGTGCACGATGTCCTCTCAGTGCACAGTAACAGGTTCAGATGACATGCCGAGTCATGTGGTTTACAGCAACTCGGCAAGGAAGTAAATGAACCTTTAACTGACGTTTGTAGATACTCGCTGCAATAAGAGAACTGTTGGAGGGTTCAAAAGAGAAAACCAACCTTGTACTATTAAAAAATTGGGTGTAACTTACAAAATGAAAAACAAGGGAAAATAAATTGATATCTTGATTTTTACTGTGAAACTTGCAGATACGTTTGTGCCGTAGACATACGGCGAGCGATGTCGCTAGCACTCTGCAGCGTGCTGCTCACATGCGTATTTGTACTTCCACTTTGTAGAAGCTAAGGCCACCTACCTGTATTTTGCAGAGCGTGCGGTTATTAGGCAGATCTTCTGTATTCTTTGGAGGATTTTCTTGAGTGATTTCTTTGTTGTTCGTATTAGGTCTATTTTCAAGTTCCTCCCCACCCACCAATCTGTTCCCATTGCTGTACTATTCATATTTATGTATGTATTCATGATTTTCACAGGAATAAATTCTGTTCATCTCAATTACGATGCCTATCCCATCAGACTGTGGTGCTACACATATGCGTAATGAGAAGTAATCTCTGCTCAGAATAGATTACAGTCTAGATGCCAAAATCCCAAAGTGAAAGTGCCCAGATCTTCTGAGGCCCAAACTACTCCTTTGCAACAAGACTGATGCTTGCTTTGGGGCACTCCTTTGGAGAAATATTGTTGGCTTCTACTAATTTTTTCTTTGGGGTTTTTTATTAATACTACTGTGTAATGGTTGGAGGGGGTGAGGACAAAGGGGATTTAGTTTAGTGTTGTAAGTGATTAGTATTAGAAACTTTGAGTCCTATTTTGAAATAATATTCTGAAAGCAAGGTAGAAGATGGTGAATGGAAGCTCCAAATCTAAGTTAACCAACCAAAAGTATCCTGTAAGAAATTATAGGGCAGAACACTAAGGGTCGCAGAAATAATTTCACAATTGAAGTCAACTTGTTAGATTGAAGAGTTTATATTAAAACAGAGAAGCAAAGCATAATCATGTGCTATTTACTCATTTTCAGCAGAAGTTTCATTAAGCATGCTTTATTTCATAAGTACTTGGAAGTGAGGTTTCACATCCTTTCTGAATCTTTTGTAATAGAACCTCTCTTTGACATGCTTAAATATTTGGCATTACCTTTGTCTAGCAGCAATTTTGTCATTTTACTGTACAGAAACTATTAATACTGCAGAATATACTTTAATACAAAAGGATCATCTTCTCTAGGGGTGTAATGGAGGTGATCTGTAGAATCTTCCCTGGGAGGCAACAGGGCAAGTTACTGCTCTCCTATTCACTCTTGCACCCTTGTCCATCACTATTCCCCTATAAGATTCCATGTGCTGATGGGCTTTTTAGGATGAGAGCCAGCAGTAAATCCCATTACTTGGTTATTTTCTTTTACTGCTACTGTTGGTATTTTTTTTTAATTTTCATTGTACATACAACTACATTAAATATACTTAATATAGAATCATAGAACGGTTTGGGTTGGAAGGGGCCTTAAAGATCATCCAGTTCCAACCCCCCTGCCATGGGCAGGGACACCTTCCACTAGACCAGGTTGCTCAAAGCCTCATCCAGCCTGGCCTTGAACACTTCCAGGGATGGGGCATCCACAACTTCTCTGGGCAACCTGTTCCAGTGCTTCACCACCCTCTCCGTGAAGAACTTCTTCCTGATATCTAATCTAAACCTCCCCACTTTCAATTTAAACCCGTTACCCCTTGTCCTGTCACTACAGGCCCTTGTAAAAAGTCCCCCCCAACTTCCTTGTAGCCCCTTCAGGTACTGGAGAAGAGAAGGTCTCCCCGGAGCTTTACCTGATGTTGAATTTCCTCACTTTAATCTAGCATTTTTCAGCATCTGTACAGAAAATAGCTTTTTTGATTCACGTATTAACAATAACAATAGTCATTGTCATGGGTGCCGCTGTGTCAAGAGTCGTGGGTGTGCTGGTGACTTTATAGGCTCTTGCACTGTGAGAATGTGATAGATAACTGGCTTTTATTTAATTACTGCTGCATACATACCATGTTTTTAACCACTAGTGTTTTACCAACAAAGGCATCTCAAATGAGGAAATTCAGACACTGAAAGGGAAGGTGATTTTCTGAAGGTCACCACACCGGTCAGTGTAGCGTCAGGAATACAGCCCGATGGCAGGGAAAAGCCTAGGAGGAAATGGATCTTTCCGCAATTCTGGTTTTGATGGCTCTAGGGAATGAGACGTTGAACCACATGCTGAGTCATTATGATAGAATGAGATGTTAAAGACTGATCTATTTATTGCTCTGCAGCTATCTCGTGCTACCAATAACACAGACACCCCATGGTTTTTTGGTTTTTTTTAAAGTATGAAACTGTATAATTAAAGGACTGTCTTGTAATGCACATGTGACAGCTTATCTTCTGGAAAGGGTGATGTTTTTACAATATTTTTTAAAGTGGACATGTAACTCCTGATGTGCTCCAATGTGATCCTTCGGAAGATGTAAATAAAACAATTCAAAATCTGTAAAAGAAATACAAAAAATTAATTTAACTTCAGATTAAGAGATCAAATGCACTTCATTTTGAAGAGCAAAACTATAAATTTGTAGTAGAGATTCTTTAGCTTTCTCTCTTCTTCTAATTTCCTGGAGAATTTGTGGACAAGTACTAATCTCCCAAATGTACATTCAGCAAGTAAAATGGTAAAACCAGTGAGTTTCTTTCTGATCATGATAAAATAGTCCAATGTTGGTGTGCTTTTTTTTTTTTTTAATGTCAGTGCAGGAAAGAGAGAGACAAAAATACACTTTATAGGAAGAACAACCCAAATTTTGTGGGTTTTTTTTTTTTCCGAAAAGATAAATAAGAAATGTAAAATAAGGCTAAAATAAATGGGAAAAGCTAAAATAAGGCAGAAAATAAGGCCAAAAGGTAAATTATTGACTTAAGGTAAAAAAAAGGCTTACATAGAAGCTTTTAATATGAAAAAGCCAAAACGAAACAAGTAGTATAGTTGTGAAACAGCTGATGCATGAAGTTATGTCTAAGGCATTTAGAACATCAGAACTTCAGCAGATCGTAAGCTATCCTTGCAGGAGGTAATAGCCTTGTCCAAGTTAGATGGCTCTTTCCATTCATCTGTTCAAAATGATTGTAGAATACTTACTTGGAGGGTAGTGGGCTGGAGGACTCTCATGTAGTGAATATAATGCAGCTATTATTAAGATTTATTTGATGTTTTACATCACTGAATTTTAGATGAGTAGTCATTAAAATCACAGGAAGAAGTTAATTTGTAGTTCTCTTTGTAGCAACAGAATAGATTTCTCTTGCTGGCTTAGTTTTATGTTATTTAGAAATACTGTTAACAAAGAAATGAAATACTTTAGACAGTTATCCTGTTAATGGATATTCTTTATATAATATGATAGTCCCTACTCTCTTCTTTGTTTTCCAAGACTTAGAAAAATGTAATGCAAAATACAAAGATAGGCAGTATAATGAATCATAATTTTGGGAGATATATATACAGAAAGGAGTTTATGTTGGCTGCTTAAGGCAGAGAATGTCTTTCAAAGTGAACATACAGGAGCACTTAAGGCTGGGAGAACATTAATATAAATACTTCTTTAGTTGCATGTTTTTAAAATGAATGACAAGACACAAGTGGTGTCAAGGAGTATTCTAGCAAGATGCTTTAGAATAATATTGCACAATTCCAGCACTTCAGTGTGGAAGTATTTAATCACACATGCTGTTAGGAAATATTTTATTATTCAAGTCAAAGCTATAGATAGGAATTAGTATGGATGGAATTATATTTGGATGTAGCTAATCAGCTTTGAAGATTTTTTTGTTTGATAATATGTTGAATAAAGACTTTAATTTACTTAGACATAAGGTCAAAAGGGTAAATTCTAAATGCATAGAGAAACCACAAATACATTTACATAGCTCAATATTTTTAATGTCCACACTTTTTTGATTTTGCTTTCAGTAAAATTCTCAGCTGCATATGTTGTATTAAAAGTGTTATTTTCTGTTTAGGAATATTTCTTACTTAAGAGTATATAAGCAGCTCTTAGAACTAGATTTATAAGTTTTCAGCAGAATAAATGTTTTCTATTTTTCTGATGAGAAAAAAAGGGGATCGATTCTGTAATGTTATGCCTGGTGGGTGGTTTTTATTCTATTTTCAAATGTTCCTTCTCTTTTTCAGTATCCATTTCTGTTCATACCAACGTTAAAAATATCTGTCCGTATAAGGTGACTGACACCAGTTAAACATGCAGAGTGCAACCTGTTGAAGTCTTGTCTTTGTTGTTCTTATGGTCATCTGAAAGCAAAATAAAAACATATCACTATGTCATAACGCTGTACCTTGTAATTGATGCATCTTGTGCAATTCCTTCAGAGGGGATTTCCCTTTCTTTCCTGTAAACTGAAATCTTTTGTGTAAGCAGTGTTTAGACATACTCTTTTGTAAAACTGATCTTATCTGAGTTATACAGAGCGTCCCACATTTCTACAGGGGTTAAGGATTGCTTACCACAAATGGTACTAGTATTTCAACTAGAAAAAATGAGATACTTTCAAAAAGAGGTTTTTTTTAATGTCTTAATTTTTTACTTTTTAAAATGGAACAAAAGCTATTGTATTTCCATGAAGACAGTATACTGAGTAGCATATGTGGAGTCAGACAACTCCCTCTTAGGGATGTAAGGAAGCCCTTGTTAGTTCATTATCCATTATTGCAACAGCTTATAAACAGGCTTGAGTATTTTGTAAGTTTTATTGATGTTGGAAAATGATTCATTGAAATGTCACAGAAATAGCCTTATAAAACTTCAGAAATATGTCTCATTGTTATGCCTTACTCCTCCCTTTTTTTCCACCTACCAACCTTCTGCCAGCCCACTACCCCACTTCATATGTACTGTCATGCCAGAACACAACAAAAATCTTACAGGACTTGCAAGATGAAAATTTTAGGACCTAAACTTATGAAATAGTGGAACTGGCATTGGTTTTCATTTGGGTTTTGGTACCCTCACACCTGCTGTGGAGGGAATCAGAAATGTCAGAGAAATTCCTTTTCAGTGTGTTCCTACAGGCAGTTTAATTCACATGGAGCAATACAAAAAGATTGAAAAGATAAGATTGTATTGAGACCATATGTTAATCAGATGATTTGGGTATAGGGTGGTATATGGCAAAGAAGTACCAGCAGAAGCAAGCGTTTATGGTTCTCTTTTCTGACCAGCCATTAGTGAACTATTTTCCCAGTGCTGAGGTTCTGGAATTTCAAGTTTTATTTCAGACTGCTGTATTTGAAGGAACTCTCCTGTTGCAGCCATGAATATTTCTCCCAATTCCCCTTTCCAGATTTTCCTGACATTCTTCAACCCAGCCCCTGCTTGTGCCTGTCACTCCCACCTTTTTCTTCAACCCAACTGCTACTATATTTTTCATCTTACCATCCTAATTCTTGCCCAATTCATCCGCCTTGTGCAATTCCTGCCACTTACCTTGTTACCCCAATCTGCCTCCCTTCCTTAGGAATAGGTTTCCTAGTTCCCCATGTTCACTCACTCATCGTCTCTGCAGACTCAGATGCTAGGCTACAGAAGAGTTTCAGTATGTTGGTCTCTCCGTGTAAAGCAGTTTGTCCCTCTCCTTGATCGTTGTAGTTGCCCTTTTCTGTACCTTGTGTAACTCCACTTTGTCTGTGAGTTGCACAGAGCAGAACCACATATGGTACCCTAAATGTGGGTGCACCAGCGTTTTACGTGGAGGCAGGAAAGCACCCAGTGTCATGTTCTAAATGCCATTCCTGGGGACGGCCAGCATCTCCTTGGCTGCCTTGATTTGCCCTGCGCATTGACCTGCTGCAGGACTGGCAGCGGCAACTCCAGCATCTCCTTCCTGATTGGTAACTACGAGGTCTGAGTTCAGCACTTTGCAGGCATGGTTCAGATAGTTTTTTCCCTAGATTAATCCCCTTACATTTGTCTACATTGAAGCTCTCCTGTCACCTTTTTGACCACTTAATTCTGTGAAGTCTTCATGTAGTTGCTCATTATCAGGGCAGCACTTGACTCCCTGGAAGAGTTTAGCAGCACCCTCACACCTGGGGATTTCACCACCTTCTCACTTCCCTGGAGAAGATGTTGAATAAAACTGGATCCCTGTGAGGGATCACTGATCCTACTGCTGACTCTTCTCCAACTTTCAATGTGTAAAAGGCTCTTTCCTTACTCTGCAGAAACATAATTACTGTAATAATCTTTGGAGTGGAAACATTCTACACCTCAGCTCCAGCTTGTGAGGAAATTCTTAGAAATTATGACTTCCTTAGTAATAATAATTTAGTAAGATGTGCACAAAAAATACGGGGTTTTTTGTGCTAAGCTTTTAACATGCCTAGTTGCAGGGGGGGGAGGCTGGGGGGGGATGATGCCAAGTCTCAAATCCATGACATGGTGGTGGCCCTTTCATTGCCAAAGATCTGATACAGGAGAAGCTTGAAATCATCATTTACAACACACTTTTGCTAATCTTTGAAATTCTTAGTGTGTGTCTTGGCCTAATTTCATCTCAGAATAGACTTATACCACGTTTGCTGGTTTTGGTGTCAAAACATATATATCAGCCAGAGTCAGACAGCTGGCTCAGGAAATTTCTGACTGAACCCTTGCAATTTAACAACATTGTATCTGCTGAAAATTGCCATTATTCTGCCTATAATTTCAGTTAGTAAATTCACATTATGAGAGCGCCTGCCTTTTTCTAGGAAGTGATGCAAAGGATGAAAGGTATAAAATTTTGAAAACATGATTTGGGAAGAAAGGTAGCTAATTTACAGTGATACTGTGAAGTTTAATTAATGCAGATGAAGCACTATTCCTGCAAATTATTCTGGTCTAAGGGAGGTCCAGGATTTCTTACAAAGTCATCTATTACTTGAATAGTTTTAGAAGGACAGAGAGTTTTAGAGGGTCTTTTTAGGTGCTGGAGTTGTAGAAAAGTAGCCTTTCACAATCTGAGCAGGACAAATTAATTCACTTTTAGTCCTGCACCTAAAATCCTTCTTCATGTATCTCCAGGGTAAAATACATAGTGAACCTTCCTCCCCCACCCCACCCCCCACCCCAATTTCCCCACTTTGCTAACCCCAGAGCATAATTGTTGGATATAATTTATGGTGGTAACTATCCAAAGGAGGTACTCTGTGAGCTGTATGGAAACTGAGACTTGTGTAAATCAAGTCTTAACTCCTGCTTGGCCTCTTCTGGCAGGCTCCACAAATGGAAAGGAAGACTGCTCTGTGGCCTTGCTGAGCTTCGCCAGACACCATTGGCAGGATGCAGAGAGCAGATCCTCTGAGAGAAAATCATTAAGAGCAAACAATGCTAATTTGTGTTGTGAACAAAAATACTTAAAAGCTAGGAAGGAGTTCAAACATTTTTAACTGCTTTCAGAAATATGGCAGGGATACTTAACTTTCTTTGCAGTTTTCCCTTGAATGTCAGGAATGATCTTGAACCCTCTGAGATCAGTAGTTGTCTTAATCCTCTCTTGCATTGCAAAAATACTTAGGTAACTGTTTATTTTTAAAGATTTTGTTTGATTCTCAGTAGCACTAGAATTGGCAAGCTATTAAAGATCCGGTTGTTAAAACTTACTCTATACCTCTCTCTGTGACCAAGGACAACTTACCTTTCTGCTTTTGATCTAAACACTTAACACGTCCATGCCCAAAACTTCTCTCGAACTGAACTCTGCTGTGAAGAAGGAAATTTTTATGCTCCCTCTTTTACTTAGAGGAAAAAATGTCTCAGAGAAAGTGATTATTTATTGAACAAGACAAAGACATTCTATAGTAGGATTAGGAGCGGAAGCCAGAATTTCCCTAGTCTCAAAGTCCACTATTTAACCAAAAGCCTTTCTTGAAAACATGAAGTGTGTTTACAATGATTTGGTGAATTCAGGACTTGGTAACAGTTGTGTACATTGTTACAGTTCATACATTTCCATTCGCTTTACAGCTCTCATATTTCATCCTTTTTTTGTGTGTGTGTTCATTTTGAAAATTGAGCTCTGTTCGTTAATGTTTTTTTGTTTTATTTGCACAGTTGTTACGGTCTGATTATTAAGGTTGAGACGGATTAGGGTCAGTGTAAGGAGCAAAATGTGTGATACAGTATACTATATTTCTAGCCCAGAAATACTAAAAAGACAGATTTATTAGGTCAGCAGCTCCAGACTTAAGGGAGAAAGATGGATAAAGACTGAGGTAAGGTGCTTTAAAAGCTGCTTAAATAACTAAAAATTGCTGTTGGGAAAACACAAAAGCAGGATTGGGGGTCTGTTTCATTCTACCCAACTACTTTACTGAGAAGGTTGAAAAGATTTCTTGGTGTCAAAAACTAGCTACATATGCCTAATTTGAAATTCCTAGTTACTTGCAGAATTTGAAGGTCAAATCTACATTTCTCAGGGGAGATCAAGTCATACTATCAGTAGAAGAGTAGAGCTGACTGCGTTAACCTTGAATGTATTTGCCTTAGAGGATTTCGAGCAGATTGACTAAACTTTAATGACATGTATGACTTCATTATGTCTTTGGAGAATACTGCTATTTTATAGTCTTTGTGTTTATTTCTTGCCAAAGGAAAAAAAAAAAGCACAAAGGGATTTGTTTTATACTTGAGAAAATGTGGACTTCTGGAAAGTGAAGAAGGTTTTTGGTAGCAGACTCTATGCTTCCTGTGTAAATAATTGCATTCCTATGTGGATAAAGAATTACTTTTGTTGGAACATTTTTTATGAAGACAGGAAAATTATGTATGGATGGTTACTTTTGAGCTTGTAGATAACTAATGTTCTAATCTGAAGGCCAGTTTTAACATAAGGTTTTATTCAATGCATGAAGTAAGCAGCAATACTATTTCTTAGAAGAGATGCCGATTCACTGTTGCAGCTTCTACTGCCATAAACTGACCCAGTGTTTGGCCATGTGAGTAGGTGTCCTGATTTCTTAGAATCACTGAGACCCAAGTGAAAGAAATTATGCATAAAGAGCACCTTGAGAGTCTGGACATTCTTTGTTCAAGTGCCTAAAAATCAGTTTCCAGATAATGTTAGACAAATTTCAGTGTGTAGGTTTTTCTCTATAGGTTTTCTGTTTATACAGATAATACTCTTCTTTTTACAGATTTTCTATGTATACATTTTTTTAAATCTTCTGACTCTAATGAGTTCATATTCCATATTTGCTCGTTGAACAGTATCTGTCATCCTTTTTCCCTTTTCTCATTAGTTTTGTTGATAACAGAAGTTTTAACCCAGCTCAGGCTAAGGTCCCCATGGAAAAACAGGTTGTCAAAGACAATGCTAATGCAGACATTAGATATGTATTGGAAGAGTATAGGGGTTCAAAAGGAAATGCCAGGGGTGCTCTCTCTCCAGTGGTGTAAAACCAATACTCACTCGCTATACTCCCAGTTCGAAGGAGCCTAACAGAAGTATCTGTGAGTTTCTTGGAAGTAAGGGACCATCATTGGAAAGGCATCCCTGTCTTCTTGTCATCACCAGGCTCCAGAATAGCCCCTTGGTATCATTGGTGACCCTCTTCAAGATCAGGCAGACGATGTGGTTTCTCTGAGTCATGTTTGGTGTTGGTCTCTAGAGAGCTTAAATATTTTTTACTTTCTTATTCCTCATTTTGTAGGCGATTGTGCAGATCTGTCTGAACAGTAGATTCTGGGCTAAAAATTGTATTACAGCCCTTTCTATGTTGATCTCAATCTTGAGGTATGTGAAATGAGATGGAAGAGAGATGAGTTGGAATATAGGACCAAATGAAACAGAGGGAGGTTAGGAAAGGGAAGACAGATTTAGTAGTTGGATCTATGTGAGTGATTGAGGTAACTCACTGATAGAAGTCTAATGACAAAACAAAAGATAGGAATTGTCTCTATTACATAGAAATGTTAAATTAGCAGAGTTCTATATTTGATAGTATGTGAAAGGTTTGGGTTTTTCAGGCTGCCTGTAAAGGATCTATCGTTGTTTGCATAACAATGAAGCAGCCTAAAAGGAGACAATGATTAAAGCTTTACATTGAAGGGCTTATGTGTTTTGAATATATAAAACACAGATAACCTGAAAAAGGAAAAAATATTTTCCAAGAAGTATGTTCCAGCATTTGTAGTTGCAAAAAGGAAAAAAGGGTAATTGAATGAGTCGGTCAGCACAGTAAAAAATGTACACTGCAGCTCAGCTGTTGGATATTTTCCAGAATTAGTTTCTAAGCAAGTGTAGTTTTGGATGATACGCTTTTTTGGTTATTTTTCCCCTCGGTCTCTTTTTTTTTTTCATTGTAATGAGCCCACAAAATCTGCACTTAAAATGATACTGTCATAGAATACACAAACCTGTGCTAAAAGAGAGACATGCCATAGACTCCATTAAGATTTAGATTCTGAGAGAGTCTGGCTGGAAAGAAGGAATGGCTGGGGAGACATCACATACGCTTCAAAAAAACACCAGAGGACCAAGTCTTGTAGTAGAATGCCTAATGCTGGGTTAGGTGCCTACACGTTCTGTACAATGAATGAAAACAGACCTTTAAGGCTAGGACTTACAACATATAAGATGCTTAAGCAGCAAAATACTTAGAACACCTCAGTGATCTGGACTGCTACATGGAGGTGAAATGCCATCTCTCCTTTAGACGCAGGTGCCTTGCTCAGGGATGTGGCTGGTGTGTCGTGCCAATGCTGTTCTGTGAGAGACACTTGCACGTCTCCAGTGAGCAATCCAGAAGCCTGGACTGAGACACTGCATTTGTTTATTTGGGTGTAGATCCCTGTCTTCCTCTTCTCTTCAAAAAGAGTAGGGGGAGGGGGCAGGAAGAGACCAAGCAAAAAGTGAAGGCTTTGCTTTTTAGTGTTTGGGGCACGCAGCTATGTGTTGGCACTGGTACTGCTCTTGAGATACCGAGGACTGCATTCAGGCAGCATGTGAGTAGATACTAGAAATAACCCCGGGAGCTAAGGGAAAAGCTCCAAACTTTCTCCCTCGCAGCTGAATGTCCTTCTTGTGGAGCTGGAAATCATGCCCTGGATTTTTGGCTCTCATTTTCAACCCACTGCTCACAGCTGCACAGTGGTCCAGATTCAGCAGAAGATGTCAGAGTGGTCCCCTGCTTATTCCTTGGTAGGGCTGCAAGCTACCCAAGAATAGCTCGTAAAAGAATCACTTTTAATTTTACATGCCAGGCACCCAAACAAGGCATTCATAGGAAGTTACGTGAGACTGACAAAGACAAGCCATAATCTGCGTTCGTTTGTGTGTCCTGGTACTAACAGCTTCTGGGGCAGAGCTAACTTCGGCCACAGGATTTGTCTGTCTGTACCGATGGTTACTGTATGTCTTCAATTAGCAATTTGGACTGTTAAAGTACCTTTCTGACCATCCCATACTAAAATTTCTTTATCTCCCAGCCCACGTGTGCATGCTGAGGAAGGGTCCCACGTTGCAATTTTGTGTCCCCAAAAGAGATTCACACCCCCAGAAAACTAGCAAACCCTTGTAAACTACTGCACGGCTGACTGGTGTGCCACTGCAACAAATAGTAATTACAGGCATGCTTGAAGCAAGACTTTCATAAAACTGAATGAAAAGTATGATTCATTTCACAGGAAGAACCACCCACCCATTCAGCCATCGACATGTCTGTCGTCTTTGTTTGCTGCTTCTTTAAGTTTCAAAGGGAAATAAAATGTCTGAAATAGAAGACCTGCCTGAACATATTCCACTTCTGTATTTAAATCAATTTGTAAAATAATGTTTTGATTATAAGGTTTCCTAATTTCTCAAATGTTAATAACTCTCTGCATTTCCACCCATCTATTTGGGTACTAATCACAAGTATTGCCCAATGGATTAAATCTGATGTTGGCCTTTGATAAGGAGGTCTTCATAATTTCAAATCATATTTGAGTATAAGTTGCTCTTGGTTGGTTGAGTGCTCTATCTCAAAAAAAATTTACATAAGGCATTAGAGCTGTGCATTATCTCAAGATAGTTAATTCATTTTGGAAAGAAATGAGTGATGTTGTACTGCTAACTAAGATGTCAGTTAGAAACTTGTTTTTACAATATTATAATGCTCAACCCACTTTAAATGTTCAAACATCCAATAACTAGATCTTTACGGTGTTGCATATTAGAAAAGATGCCTGTGGCTACCTATGCCAGACAAGTCTGCAGGATTAAAGCAAGAGTGCAGTGAGGTGGTGCTAATGCTGCTGGTTTATCCCAGTTTTAGTATGTTAGCGCTGCCTGATTTCTGTTCCTTCTTCAGGGTTTTAGATCAGTGTGAGCAGGATTCTGGTTATGTTATTCCAAATAATGTTTCCCCTGCATCTTCAAAAGCATTTTTATGTTATTTTATATTTGTAATTGTATTTGATTTTTCCTGCATGGATATGCTTTGTTTAAGTGTTACTTAAATTCTAAATTTTGTATGCTCAGCAGACTAGACAGAATTCTTCTCAGGATGTTAGCCATGAGAGCAGCGCATGTAAAGAGGGATTTCCATCCTTCAGTGAGCTTAGGGACAAGAAGGTGACTGTCCAACACAATTGACAAGACTGCTGGTACTGCCCTTGTGAAATTTTTTCATGGTCAGGATCATAATATAGGGTCAAATTCCCTAGTTAAAACAAACAAAAACAAACAAACAAAACCACTCCATTTTGTGTTTTTATTGGAAGAGGAGGAAGTTTTTCATAAAGTCCTTAGAAATTCATACATCAAAAATGAAAAGAGGTAGCATGAAATAATGTACATCCTAAGATCTATTGCTGGGCAGTGTGCAGACAGCTGAATGCATAACTTCCATGGCAGCATATAGTATCATCTGTGGTCAGTACTGACATCTCAGATGCAGCCTCAGTTACCAAGTCCAGCTGATCAAAACACCCAATTAGTCCTAGGTGTATTCTCGTCTCTGGGGTGAACTTTACTCTTGTGGAGACCTTATTAATGTGCTTTGGAGACCTGTAATGAGGAACAGCTTAGTTACTCAGATTCATCAGCTTGCAAAGGTGTTGGATGATCCTACACAAGCCTGTTCCATCAGCGTTCCAGAACACGTGCAACCCGCGTGTTTAGCAGTGGTCGTGGTTTGTTTTAAGCGTACGCTTTAAGGTTGACCCCAAGGTTTTCGGAAATGTTTTTCATTAACTGCAGAGATCCCCTCTTTTAGACAACTGATTTTTAGTGCTTACTTGAGAATTTTCACTCCATATGCTGAATGAATTACTATTAATTATATGTACAGAGCCATAAAAGCACTATCTCTTTACTACATAAAGATGCGTTCCCTGCCCCAGAAAGCTTCGATCCAAGATAAGTGAGACGAGACAATGCAAAAGCCATACAAGAAAGGGAGGGTGTGGAGCGAAACAAGAGGCAGATAAGATGGAAAAAGAACGTGACAGATAGGACTCTTGCTGGAGTAGGGTCTGGGAATGCTTTGCTGGTGAGGACCTTCAGACTGCGGCCGGCCCCAGCTGCGCACTGGGCAACTGGCTGGAGTCACCCTCTGCCCCTCTGCTCAGGCAGTGCTGCGGCCTCCAGCGCCCACTTCTAAGCATCCCTTTGCCTTCTCTGGTGCCATCCCTTACGTGACAAACACCCTTCAGGAGGAAGGGAGCCTTGTGAAATTTGCCTTTACTCAACACCCCCTTAAACAATTTCCATCGCAGAAACACTAGTAATCCCCCAAACAATGCTAAACTACAGCTAGTAGTATCTTTTCACTGAATAGAAGGAACCATAAACATGCTCTCTAAGTAGAAACTGAATGCCCAGCTAATCTGTAGAAAAAAACACGCTGCTTGGACACCATCTCTCTCACTCCACCATCTGTCCGCTTCACATTGTGTTTTGTCTTTACTGGAGTGTTTCTTGGCTTTTCTAGATAAAGTTGGTTTTAAACTTACGCAGCTTTGCAGCTGGACACATAAACTTACAGTGGTGAAAAGTATGAAGGAGAAAAGTGGAAGATGCGTTTGACAGAGAAGTAAGATACTGTTCTAAGCCCAAGAGTAACATACCCCAAAGCAGGCAGCAGATTTGAAAATAACCCTAAAGACGTACAAGAAGACTGAAAGCTGGAAAAAGAAAAGAAAGCCATTTTTCTACATTTGACAGAAATCTGGGAATAATGAACCCAGCAACTCCTTTTTTATGAAATCTCCAGCTGTCAGCATGAGACAGGATTTCCATTTCTGTTCACCAAGTAGCTTTCTGTCTGAGGAAAACTGGGCAAAATTCTCATCGGCTCTTATCAGTGAGATTCCCAGTGTACAACAAAGTGAATTCAGAAGTCCCCTGTGATCGCAGTCTGTCAGGGTCAGAGAGCTGAGGAAATGACCGGCTCCTGCTTTTGAAAAGCTCTTTGGACGTACCAACCTGCATAGTCTTTTATGGGAAAGTAGGCTAAAGCTTTTGACAGCAAAAATATAAATACCAGTACCAACCTATTATTCTGTCTTTGACAAAATAATGCCACAGCTAGGTTTTAGCCAAGTGCATTGGGCTAAAAGCAGCTGCTACAAACACCTACTCTAGCGTTGGCTTGTTTTTCCAACTTTGTCATAATTTTCTACATTCTGTTGTTCTTGAGATGGCCGCAGTAGTTCTCCAACAAAGACTTGTCAGAGAAGATGCTTAGAGACCTATGGATGCTGCCAAAGCCAGGGAAAATACAGAGAATCTAGGTGTTCCAGAAAGAGCTCGTGGACTGCTGAAACAGAGCATCTTAGGTGTTCCACAGGAACAGCAAGAGAGGTACTGAAGCAACCACATATACATGCAAAGTAAATAGTTTGCTCTGCCACTGCATTAGCAAGGAAACCACTTCAAACAACTCTACCTAGGGAAAAATGCAGTAATAATAAGCGATAGCGTAAGTCTCCACTCCTTGCCCCAGAGGTTGTCTACTAATCCTTAGGAGCCTTTGCACTCTGCAGGCTTCCTTTTTCTATCCTCATTTGTCACTGGAAAAATATTTGGATGGGTCATAGTGCAAGTCGAAAAAATATTATTAGAGAAAAAATGAACAGTTCTTGAATGAATCCCTTTATGTGTGAGGAGTAAACAACAAACAATTTATCTTCTCAAAGGAAAGCAGAAGCTGGTTAAAGAAGTTAGAAATCACTACTGCTTGTGAGTCGCTGGTAGCCCATTGTGCTGATACTCCCGAAAGGAGGCTGGACGCACTTGCGAAGGCTTTTCTCCCATTTCAAAAGCGTTCTCTGGTTTGAGATCTCCCCACAGCTAATTAAAACAGAACACAGGGCGACATTAGTTATGCACCAGAGTGGGAGTCAGAAGATGTGAGTTCAGTTCCCAGCCCTGCCACCGACTTCCTGGGTGACCTTGGGTAAGCCTCTTGATGTAGAGTTTCAAAAGACCTCTGGGCCAGATTTTCATATTGAAGTTTGATTTTCAAAGGAGCTCAATATCTAGTGATTTCCATGATGTTGATTACAGCCAGAATTTCAAGCGAGCTCAGCAACAAATTTGCTGAGCTCATTTGAAAATCAGGCTCTTAATCTTTTTCTGCCTCAGTTTCCCATCTCTGACAGTGTTGGTAAGATATTTTCCTTGTCTGTCCTGATTGTTTAGACTGTAGCTCTGCACTGCCAGAAATTGTCTTTTCATGAATGCGTATAGTGTCTTGTACAACCTTGTTTGATCTCTGTTATAGTTTTTAGGCAGTACTGTAATGATTGTTACACCAGTGTTCTGTTTTAGAAAAAAAGAAACTGTAATCAGAAGAAAGCTTAATTACTGTGTTGTTTCTCAGATCTGGGTGAAGATCTAGACTAATTTCTTTCGTTTGCTTGGGAGAATGACACCTGGAGAACATCAAAAGCTGTATTTAAAATCGGCATATATATGTTAGCTCATTTCTCTTGTCCACTAGGGACAGTTAACCTATCAGAGAAGCAGGTTAGATCGGTTTGGCATGGTTTGATCTGGCAAGAAACATATTGACTGCCTCTTACTACCTTGTTATCCTTCAGCTGCTTACAGTCAAAGTGTTTAATAATTTGCTGAAGACTGTTTCCAGGCGCTGACTGGTGTGGGATCCCACGCACCTTCCTGCCCTCCGTGCTAAATAACGTGATGCCGTTTGTAGTTCCTACTGCACCAGCTCTGTCTGCACTTTTCCCACACTGCTTCCATGCTCTTGCCACATCTCAGAGCAGCATAACATTCTCTCTTGGCAAAGGTATAGAGTGCTGCTTCGCTTCTTAAATGCTGTTTGCTTCCCGGGACCCACTACAACCCATTCCTGAAATTCCAGATCAGCATTGTCAGTGATAATCGAGCTCCTGGTTTCAAGCTCTGTGCTGTACAAGCCAGAGGCCAAATGTAGTAACCCAGGAATGCATGATTGCAAAGACTGTCACTTCCCAAGGAACTCTGCTTACTGCTGAATGACTGCCCTTTCCACATACCTGTGGGTGTCACGGAGAGGGTGACTCTTCCCTGTTAGCTTTGTCATGTATGGGTGGACAGCACCTCAAGCAGCTCAAAGTTTTGAAGCCATCATTTCCGATGTTTACAAAACCGGCATGCGACTCGCCGCTGTTTTCCAGATTCCCCTGTGCTCCCTGGCTGGAATTGTTTATCATCCAAGAAGAGCCCTTTTGATTCTTTGTGTGCTTGCCTTTGTATGAAATGGGATGCTGTACCATGCGCAGCTTTGCAATGAAGAAGCTAGCAGGACACCTCTAGGAAGCGTATGGTCGCAGTGGTTTTTCAGTTAAGTCTCTGTTTTGTCATGGGGAGAGCTTAACCGTGTCATCGGTCTGTGACTAGCATTTTCTACTGTCACATGTTTTTTAAGGATATAGTCCCTTCATGGTCTCTACTAAAAGTGCTTTTCAGCTTCGGAATCTAATAAATAATTTCCTAAATTGTGTCACATGTTCTATTACTGGCATGCAAGCCATGTTAAGGTAGTATTTGATCTCAGAGAGCTGCAGCTGCCAGTGATGGTGTCTGCAGATAAAAGCTTGAACGTGAGAAAATAATGGTTCCGTCCTTAAAGGTGTTCCGTGTCTTCCAGCCACTTAAGCCAATTCCCACATATTTTTACTAACTGTAGCCGAATGTGTAGAAAAGGAGGAATCTTAATTACCTGTAAAAAGCAGAGTCTCAGTAACACTGACCTAACCTAAATTTGGGCTCTCAGGGCTGTGCTTGATGTCTGATGGGAAAGGAGCATTGACAAAACCAGGCTGTGCCTCATCTTCTTCATTTGAAATGGTGATTTCTTAGGGTAGCTCTGTTGTATTCATTTTTGTTTCCCTTCCTTAATTAGTGCAGTTTGATTTTTCGCTTATATTAAGCTGTTTATTTAGAGATACAGAATTTTGATCTTTCTCAGCGTACGTGTAGGGATTGTATGTGTTTCTGCAAGAGCTGATGTGCCAGTCAAAGAGTGCAGGGGGAGTTGATAGTTCTTAAGAGGACAACACTAATGTTGCTCCATCCTGGTAATAACTATAAGATTGAAAAGGCAAGCATAACATTAACTGCTTTGTTAGCAAGATGAGGACTGTGCCGAATGGCGTGTGGTTTAGCTGTGTGCTCCTCTCGTTACCCTTATTATGAAGCACAAGTGACACTGCAACTGCTGTCCCATCCGTTCAACATCAGCTTCCCTTGCTCTGCTTGTCCTGCTTAGCTGTTCTTGCTTCTGCTGCTGTGTGCATCTCTGCTGAGGGTGTTCAAATCCTTTTTCTGTCCCACTTCACCGCCTTATTAAACCTGGAGAGGGAAAGTGTAGACATAGGGAGACCTTGAGGGTTTAAAAGACTTTGCCTCGTGCTTGACCTTAGTTAAGCCCCTCACAGCCTTCCCAGCACACTTGCCATAAAGCACAGTCGTTTCCAGGTTAACAATGTTCTGTGCAGTGCAGAAATGTCAAGGTGAAGTCTGAAACATGCAGTGACACCTATGGAATGGTAATGATTTTGCGATGTGTGTAGCATTAATGAAGATGCGCTCTGACGGGTGCATTCCTGGCAAGTGAGAATCTGCAGAAGGAGATTTAAAATAAGTATTGATCAGATGTAAAGCTAACTACTAATTACCATCAGTAGCTAACGAGGCTGCTGCAGTTATAATCTGTGAGTATTTATAGCTCAGGGCTTTAGCGTTCGATATTTTCTTACATCACAGGACAGGTTGAGAAAAATTAACTGTTGGGCTGTTCCTAACTGATGATGTTTAGCTGCACAAGCCCCCCATGACCTTGTTTTGGAGGATGGGATTAGCAACATTTTTTATTTCTTGTAGGGAAGAGTTTGCTGATGATTATTATAGTGAAGATCTGCACAATGTGCACAGCACAGTTAATGCGGAATGTCTTAGTACACACACACGCAGGATGTCACTCTGCCTTAACCCAAATTAAACCTTGCAGTTTTGTGATTGAGCAATAGCAGAGCTCTAAGTTCCTCTTAAAAAAAAAAAAAACCTGAGTTTTATTTCTTAACTTGTTTTGATATGATGTTTTTTCCTTTTCTCATGTAGTTTAGCAAAGAGGCACTATTTTTATAAATAGGACTTACCAGAAAATGATCCTATATTCTTCAGTGCAAGTGTTAGTTTTCTCAAAATAAACAACCAGATATTGTGCAATTACTAGAAGATACTGTTTTCTCTGTTGTATTTTTTGCTTTTAGTGTGAAACTGATGCATTCACTAAGAATGCGTTTGGAAACTGTTCATAGCCTTAGCTCCTCAGGGGGGAGGCAGCGTGGTCTAATGGGAAAGGCAAGGGTCTAGCACACAAAATGTCCTAGTGGCACTGGCCCTATTCCTGCCCTGTGCCTCAGTTTTCCACCAGTTTGGTCATGGTAGTAAAACTGACCTTTTTTATAGTTACTTGTGTTCAAGAGAAGAAGGAATTGGCTGTTACTACTCCCACAAACAATCCATTGCTTTAGGAAAATTCCTCTTCTGCGGAGGTTTTCGGGGCCGCCGGCTGATGACCAACGGCAGGAGCAGAGAGGGAGGTGCAGCCCCGAGCGGGTACCCAGCCAGTGCCCGGAGTGGTGACTGCCCCAGGGACAAGCTCCTAGATGGTGCTGGAATAATGACCGTGACATGCAGACAGCCGAGACTTCTTGCCCATCCCACAGGCCATTTCAGCAGAGGCACTTCAGGCAGTGCAAAGCTGCAGAATTCAGAATAACTGGAGTGCTGAAGTTTATAGGTAAAAGGCAGAAGTTCATTTCTATAGAAAAAGCTTAGGAAATGAACACAACTTCTCTCTTTATACATCTTAATAACATAACTCCGATAAGTTATGTGGATATATATAGCGCTTCACTGCACGTTGAATTGTTATCACTTGATGTTACATATTTATAAATTAAGTAAATTCATTTTTAAGTAGTTAAGTGTTTTAGAAAGTGCTCTGAAGGATTGAAATGCATCACTAAGAACGGAATTGCAAATGCTGCCCTATTCATTAATACCCATTCTGGAATAAAATATCTCACCTGAAAGTTTCTCTCAAGTGTTTTGACACTGGGCTTCAGGGGCTAGGGAGAAGAATATTTTGTCCCCGCTATTTCAGTTTCACTTATTCTTATTTGTGAACTCATGTCTTTATTCAAAAGCGATACAGTACATCCATCTTTTCCTGGTAAAAGAGACAGAGCTGTCTCTCCAGCTTCCTTCAGGTGAAGGGGACGGCAGCACTGGTTTCCTGTACTACAAACCTCCCGATTCCCAGTGGTGAGCCATGGCTCTTTCTGGTGCTTTCACTGCTGAGTCGGCGCCATCCTCGCCGATCACAAAATCAACAGGTTAATGTTCAGGGACTATAGCTTCGTGCCCTCTCACCCTCTACCTCATAAATATTCCGACCTACGCCCCAGCACATGGCGAACTGCATGTGTCTGTGTTCACCACTGTCCTGGCACCAGGGCTGGGGGCATTATTTGGGTGATTTCTGAAAGGTGTTTTTCAACAAAGCTGTTTAGGAAAGACAGACAGTGAAGTCTTTGTCAAAAAGTCTTGTGAGGAGAATGTGAAGAGGCAGATTGAAATGATAAACAGAATGATAATCTTCTAGGGGTGGGATAAATTGGGTGAGCTGGGAACTCTTCTGCTCACTTGGCATGGATTGTTCTGAGAAAATTGGAATTAAATTTACAAAACCGACCATCCAAGGGCTGCTGAGGACTCACACATGGCTCCAAACTGCCGTCAGTACCGACAGCTTTCCTCTCACTACTACTGCCCGGCACTAACAGTGCCTTTCTCAAGTCCAGGGTGGAAGTGGATTAGGCTAAACAGCCAAAAGGCACTCCTCGTACAGAGTAAGAGCGTCCGCACAGTGAATTACTGCCAAGTAACTAATGCATTCTACATTCACACCCTCGCTTATTTTGCAACAGCTTCCCTGTGTAGGCAAGCCCTACATGCTCATGTCATTTGATGGTTAGCATTGCATCAGTTGCATTCCAGATTCTGACCACAATTTAGTAATGGAAAGTGGTTCATCTTCTAATGAAATGGTAGGCCTTTTTTTTTTTTCCCTGGTTGCATCTTTTGCAACTTTTTCTTTCATGATGTGTCTGGAGTAGATTTCTTCATTTTTTTAAGTGTGCGTGATATTCTTCTAATCTCTGATACATGAAATGATGCTCTCTAAGCATGGAAGTTGCCTTTGCATAGGATACTGTATGAAGCAGTGATTGTTCAGCATTTTTTCTTCTGAAGAGCAGGAGAAAACTCAAGTAATAAAAATGTTCTTTACATATATTTCCAGTTTAGTAGCTTGTGTCTGATCTATTTTTTCCTTGTAATTTATTCTAGGTTTTGTCTTGCTTTGCTCTTGCTGTGGCATCCCTAATACTTTTGCTGTATTGTCACATGCCTGGCACGCTTTCATGTAGACCTAGAGTTTCCTGGTTATTTAAGAAATCTGATTATCAGTTAGGTTTATTTTCAGCAAGCCTTTGGTGTGTAGCTTGCTTATTAAGCTTACACGCCATCGTGGGTGATGATGGTTAAGATGCAAGAATATAGCTGCCTTAGATTTTCCAGAAATAGTGGCTCTTCTGAGCTTACTGATGAACCTTCATGGCATCTTTTTAGGTAAGCTTCATCTCCTCAGGAGCTTCTTGAGATCTAGTCCAGACTGCAGTGATGAGGAAACTGCTGTTTGAAATGTCATCCACAGATTTTGAAGTGTAGCTTCCTCGTGTTTGTGTGCAATAACAGAGGGAGCAAGCAAGCTACCTGTGTGTTTGCCTAACAAACTGTTCAGGCTGTGTGGTTTATGATCAAAGATACACTTTCTTTCCCATTTCTAGGGGCACAGTTCCCACTGCACAACAGTCTGAATTTCCCAGAATCTAAAGGCAAAGATGATGTCTTTCTTTTAATTTCCAATAGTGTGTGAGTTGAAGGTTTCACAGTGCACCCCTGGAGCTTGTTTTGGTTTTGTTCTAGGTGGGGTTTGTAGTCACATTTTATTTATTAATTCATTAAACAGCAAATTGTATCTGGCTTCAAGCGCCTTTCCATCTCCTTCACTTACATTTCTGTAACGCGTGTCCCATAACATTTTCATCACATCATAGTCTCTTCATTTTAAGGTCAGTCTCAAAAACTGGCATCAACCAGCTCTACCCTCAAGTGAAAGGATAAACCGGGAACAGGATTTCCGTTTGGAATACTGTGTTTTAAAAGGCCTGTAGCTTAGTGCGAGAAAATACTGTAAAATATGCAAGTGCTGTGAATTTGGTGGCACTAAAGGAGTTTTTAAAGGATTGTTGCTTCGTGCAGGATACTGTCCTTTCCTTCCCCACTCTTATTATGTAAGGAACTAACGATTTGCTAATTTGTTCATCTAATTTGTCTTTCACACTCCAGGAAAATCAGAATGGCTTATATTTATGGGACTGTAATTTTAATTTGGATCAATCGAATGCATGTCTACGTACTTCTTACACAAGTACGTGTAAAACAGGGCACATATGAGGGACTTGTCAGTAAATTACCAGCAAATTGCTTGGCCTGGGCAGGGGCAAGAAAATTTGCAATTGCAATCTGGAGCAACGTGTTAGAGGCCACCTTCCTTAGATCAACGTGTGTATTGCAACACCAGCGAGTAATCAAACTGTAATGCACTGTAACGCAAAGCCTAGCTTGGCTTGGTTGGCAGATTAAACTGTCGCATGCCTCTGGCAAAAGCAGAAAGCCTTTGAACTGCTCGACTGCAGCTGTAGCTTGCACACCTTATTTTCCCTCTTAAAAATCAAATTAAACTGTAACCTGCAGCCTCTGCGGTAAGTTTCAAGGAAAATTAAACTGTTGCTAACCTTTCTAGCAAAGATAACTGTCTCTAATCAAGCTGAAAAGTCCAGGCCCAAATTCCCCTTTCCAAGTTTAGACAAATTCATTGGAGGAAAACTCCAGGGCTTATTAAGTACAAAGATCTTACCTCTGACTCAGGAAGCCCTTAGCCACAAATTGCTAGAGACCAGGGTAGAGTGCCAGGAAGGTATTACTCTGAGCTTCCCCTCTTCTTCGCTCCTGCCCCAGCATTTCCTGCGCTTCTGTCCCAGGGCAGGACACTGGATGACAGTCCTGGCCTCCTGCTCCGGATCCGAGGTCTAACCCATGTTCCGCGCACTGAGGGGCATGCTGCCCTTGCTCTTCGGCATTGCCCGTTGTGGTCTCAGTGTTCTGTGGAAAGCAGCGTCTGGGCTCATTCCCTCCTTTCGACTTGGCCTTGGCCCTCCCTCACCCTGCGCTAGCAGTGCCCCGGCTCTGGTCTTGACCCCCCGTGACTCTTGGACTACACATCTGGGATGTGATGAGGTCCTTCACCTCCCCCACCTTCCCTTACGTTCTGTGTCCTGCTGGCAGGAACACTGGGCATTTGACTCGCCCCTGTAACACTCATGTTCTTCTTGGAGCTCTCAGAGATGGGATTTTTCCCAGCCTGGATGAGTTGCTGTTATTTCTATAGTATGACAGACCCTCCTGGGAGCCAAGACGTTGTCTGTTTCGTGGCTCCGGCTTACGAAGACTCCATCCTGCATGCTTACCATTACCCTTTGGTTGCCGGGATTAGCGTTAGAGCGATGGCAGGTGAGAAGACACAACAGTGCAGCACAGGAGGAAAGAAATCAATTCAGTTTACACTGCAACACGTACGGCTCGCTCAGGGCCAGGCTAAGGCAAACTTCTCTGCCTTAGAGGAGCAGGAATTGGGCAAAGGACATTGTTGGCACTGGACGCAGGTCTGTCTGTCATAGAAGTGACAATGACAATGGAGAAGATCTTTCCTCTAGTGCTTTTTACTATGTATACTGTCCATGCTTAATATAATTGACTATATCCGTTAACGTCTCTGTGCTATGGTTTTCTTATTTTTAGAAGTTGGCTTAAAAGTTCTCACTCTGTCTCAGCAGAGTAGGTAAAAACTGAGCTAAGGCATATTAGTCACAATTTTATCAAGAGATGAAAGTGGTAGAGATATAAAGTACTAGCAGCTTTTAATTAAAACTGAATAAGTAAAAAACAGTTGGCAGTTGCAAAATTCATTATGGTGTGTTACCAAAAATAGATACCTTTATGAGAATGCAGTTTTATTACAACAGTGGGCACTAATTAGCTGTAAACATTGGTGCTGAGATAGCCAGATAGAAAATGTGTTACTAATGCTCATAACAGGTTTCAATTGGCTGGACTGGAAAACTAGAAACTCTTAACGCTCTTAAAACGTAATCTCTCAGACTACCAAAATAGATCTGTATGCTTCTGCTACTTAAGGCAACATCTGAATTTCAAGAACAATAACTTAGTGTTTTCTGCATCTGGTTTTAATTTGCAAGGAAAACTCAATTTTAGAAACATGTAACCTGACTTAGCTGAAATATGTATGGCCTATGTGTTTTTATTTCTTCTTTCTACAGAATAGTCAGACTTGCAAGTTAGAACCTCCGAACTTTTATACATTTCATGTGGTAAAAAATCCCTTTGACCTTCATAAAAAACATCTTCCAATATGAGTTTATAGATCTACGGTTTAGAGCATCTTACTGACCAGTTCTGGATGTTTGTCTGTCTTGCGTAATCTGCAAAATTTACTGTAATTGAAAAAAGTTATTTTCTTCTCTACTCCTGTAATCTAGAACATCAAGCAATAACAACAAATCTGTGGGTGGTTTATCTGATTTATGCTGATTTGCTATTGACATGTTTGAGGTATCCCTTGCATCATCCCAGTCTCGTATATTTATTATTAAAAATATTAGCTGCTTATGAAAAGGTAATATTTTAAATAATTATTCATTTATGCTGGGATAACCTCTTGAATCCAGGGCCCCACTTGGGTAGACTGTATATAAAATTATTGCAGATGAAGTGCAACACGAAGTGTTTAAGATAAACTTGCAGCAAGAGGACAATTTGAATCCAGGAAGAGTAATATATCCCACCTAGAAGGAGTGGGTCTGAATGTCTGGAATTTCAGCCATTGAACATGAGGCATCTAAATCACCTCCAGAGCCAGTATGAGACGGAGGTGAACCCAGGCTGTGATTAAGCTCACATAATTTATAGACCTGAGACCTTCAGGGGAGACTCAAGCAGCAGTACCCAAGCTTGAGCTCATATTTTCAAACTTGGCTGCATCAACACAGCCTCCTAAATTCTTGTGTCAGTACCTGAGTACAGGAGTGATGAGGGAAGCGGTGACTCCTTGGCAAAGTCAGGTGAACGCTTGTCCGGAAGAGGCTACTGACATGCCTCGGAGTGCTGAGCTTTAAAAGTAAAATCACAGGCACAAGCCCCACATTTTAAAATTTTACCCAGTGTCTTTGGTATCTACATATAATTGATTTAAAAAAAAAAACAAACCCATCCTTTGTAATCAATCACCTGTCCTGCATTTTGCCGGTATTGCTGCATTCTAACTTCATTGACTGACGTGATGTGCTGGTACACTGGGACGACATGGCAGGTTCAGGAGTTGAAACAGAAAAGTGGTTTTCCAGATGTTTTCATCAGGAAAGATTAGAGCTGCAGGATGTCAAACTTTGCAGATACGTGAATTCAGGAGAGTTCTGAATCTCTTGTTCTATGTTGGCGTTACTCATTGAAAAAAAAAATTAATGTTATTTAAATAAAGCAGCCCATGCAGAAGCTGGCACCTAACAATGTTTGGAATATTCTTTAGCCTTCAGTGGGATTTCACCCATTGCTTTGTATTTCAGAAGCTTCACTAAATAAAACCCACTTTGTCCCCAGAAAACTGTATTTTCTTCAGGATTCTATGTGTTTATGAGAGAGTAAACCTTATGTATGAACAATCTATGAATGCTATGTGACAGGTTTTCTTTTCTGAAAACTGGTAACTGATGCAAGTCTCTTTCTGATGTCAATACCATTCCAGTTTCGGTATTTACAGTTAAATTGTGCCCAGTTTTTCCTTCTGATTTGCCAGTGTTTACTTTTGTTAGGGGGTCATTATCTATAAAGTTATGTTAATGTTCTCGGTGTTGAAAGCCTTAAATTATTATTGAAATTGGACATGTGAGCTCCTTTTCCCCCTGCATCCACACCCTATTTACTGAGTGAGACTTACTAACAGAAACAGAAATACCCTTGATGCTTGCCTCAGTATTGCATAAGTACTTGCAGGAGTCCCTGGGTCAGAAACATTCCTGAGTGCTTGGAAAACTCTTTGTATATTGGAATGGAGACAAGGCCAAGCTCTGTTAAGTAGGAGGGAGAAATAATAGGCCCGGCGTATGGAGAGGTGCTGGGATGGAGCGATGGCTGCGATACCAATGCCAAGAGCACCTCAAGCAGAGATGTGCTTGCTCACATGGCAGCGTGCTCGGTCTAGGCTGTGTGTGAGAGGCTGTGATTGCTCCAAGAGTGATGTCTGCTCTTATCATCCGGAAGGGGATGGTATTAAACAGGCATGCAGGACTGACCATAAATTAGGAAACGCTGGTCCTTAACAGATGTGGAAGACTGAATACCAGGGATGCAAAAATGCAAAGATTGGCTGATAGTGCGCAATAGCAGCAAAAGGAACAAAGGCTGAGTCTTTGTAGAAGGCAAACTGTGAAGTAACCGAACCCTCCGTGTTCGCTTACGTTTCTCAAAGCCAGCGCAGGCACGGAAGGATTTCATCCTCTCCAAACCCTCTGTTGCTACACTGCAAACTAGCTAGTGCAGCTAGAGAGAAAAATGTTCTGTTCAGTCTGGGACACCTTGAGGACTACACCCCAGGGCACTGCTGCAAAAACATTGCAGAACTACCCCAAAGCAATGGAAAGTTGTGGCAGGTGTTGTTTGCTAGAATTACCAGATAAGATTTAAAGATAAACAAATGCATTCAACTGAAAGCCTGGATTCTCAACAACAGAGCAAAGTTAGGGACAGATAACACATGTACACCTTTAATAAGGTTATACTTCGCAATATATGTGCTCCTTAGCTGCTCCTGTGTCTCAGCGTTTGGCTCTGGCTAATTAGTTTCTTCATGGAAGCCTGGGCTGGCATGCCCCTGGGTACCCAGAGTGTCGTCTTCTGGTGAAGGTGGAGACCTGTATCTTCTCTAGCTCAAAAGTGGATTTCATCCTTTTTGTCTGCCCCTCATTCCCTGGCACTGGGCCATCAAGTGTTTTCTGGGTGATACCAGTATTTCATTCTGCCTCTCCTCCTTAAGGTTACTTCAGTAAGGTTTCTCAAGTAACGCTTTCTTGGCTTTTGTTTTTCACTAGTTGCAATCTTGTTAAAATGCAGTGGCATCACTTTACAAATGGTGCATTATGATAAATAGTACAAATTCCTTTCAAAGTCCTGTGTGTACAGGCTGTTTAGCAAGCCCATTGATGACAGTCAGACACAAACTGGCCTTGAGGGTACTGCCAAATCAGCAGGAGCTCCACCTCGTCCTTTGTTAGGTTCTGGGGACTCATCTGCATGTTGCTGGGTTTTGGTGAACTTGAACAGGGATTACCACAGGCTCTGCATACGTTCAGGCCAGCTTGCCTTCCTTCCCAGCCCTCCTTTCCAGCGTTGGCTATAAGTAGCTGCACACACACACACAAAGTGGCTACCATTTAAAAATCCACATTTTCTAACAGAGACCATCATACAGTATTTTTTGCAGGATCCTGTTCAGGGAGTGGTACAAAAATACGTTGTGGTATGTTAGATGTCACTGTGAGGGAATGCTTGGCAAACGCTGGATTTTATTTGCTTATTTTAAGTATTGGCTATCTATATTAAATATTAAATGAAAATTGTCTTGTTTCCTCTTATAGTTTGTCATCAATCAGATAATGATAATGAGGCCATTGAACAAATCGATGAAGATATAGCCGTGACTCAGAGTCAGATGAACTTTATTTGTCCCATTACACAGGTATGCTGTCACTGCTACTGTAATCGATTGGGAAATAGTTATTTCATATCCCTCACTGGATTGTTTATTACAAGTCCGCAATACTTGTTAAAAATCAGGTGGTATAACTTACAAACATTACCAGAGAAAAGCAGTATTGCTTGGGAAAAAATAAACCCCACGCAAGTAAGAATGCAGTTTACCACGCAGGACCTGACCCTGTAATTTCAGTGGAATGCCACGTGTGAATGGCAGACACACTTCCTGCTGGTTTACGTGGAATCTCCTAAGAAGCACTCTCCTGGGCATTATCAGTTCCTGTAAATGACACCTTATTGATTGCAGATGGAAATGAAGAGGCCGGTTCGAAACAAAGTCTGTGGACATACTTACGATGAAGACGCCATTCTGAAAATTATCCAGACTCGAAAGCAGCAAAAGAAAAAAGTCCGGTAAGCTTACAAGGATGTGTGGAAAAGCTATTTGCTTTGCTGTGTAAGTGGAATTTTACTCCACTTGTTCTAGGAAATGTATTTGGATTGGCAAGGCTGCAGGAAGTAATTCTTCAGGATCTGCCCAAGTTGCAGTCTCCTCATTAGTACTGCACACGTGAAGGAGCTTTTCTTTGTAATGAAAACAGTCCGTGAGGAAATACTCCGGAAGTGTGGGGGGAAGTTACAGCTACTCGTGGTACCTGCACAACGGAAGCAAAGGGGTTTCGTGTAGCTATGAACAACAAAGAGAAGCTTTCTAAAACTTAGTTGCTCGTTTTGCTCCCGCTGCTTTGTTTAGCAAGCCGCGAAGTCAGTGGAAAAAAATAAACGTCGTCTCCTCTGCGCACCTTCTCCTGCAGTTTTATTCCAGCACAACTGAGAAGTATTAAAACACTTAAATGAGTGGTAAAGTGAGAAATATTAAACCACAAATTTTTAGGTAGGACAGCGTTTAAGAATGGTGAGACAGAGCTTTAAGGATGATCAGAGACGGTTGTGCAGTTCCTACTGCGACGCAATTAAATCATTTTTACTATATATCCTTAAAGCAGCCTGCCATTTTCCACATACTGTTTTAAATGAAAAGATGTAACAGTTGCATTTTTAAACCTGAAGTTCTGCCTGGTAAGTTTCAAATTCAGGGTGATTTTGATTAAAAAAAAAAAAAAAAGAATAGGGGCTCAAACCCTTTTTGGAGCATGTTTAGAGGACATATCATTTCATCATTAATTTCACGTTTTTTTTTTTACACCATATATGCTGGAGCCTCATGCTTTGGGGTTGATGACCTCATGGAAACTCACCAGTCAGGGGCTTTTTAATGAATGTGCCATTTGCACGTGCACAGGAAGGCCTGGCAGAGACTTGCAACCTGATTTCCCCAAAGATAATGCCACAGGCAGCTGACTTCTGCCATCCGTCGCTTTTTCCTTTCCGGTAGACTCTGCATACCCCGCCATGGGGACCCAAAGGTGGAGCGGGACCTCTTACTGCACGTGCCTTCCCGGCTACAGGGCAGCACTGCTGTGAAATCCAGCATCGACTGGGGTGTCCAGCCACTGCCTTAGTGTCAAGACAGCAAGAACAAGAAGATGGAAGGACTTTGCCTGTGTTATTAGGTGTAGGGAGGAAAGGGAGTGGGTGCAGTATCCTGGGAATAACAACAAAACCAGTCACATGGATGGGTAGAAACTTGGCTGGAAATATGAACGGGAGTTGGGAAATAGCTCACAGGTTGGCGAGAAGAAAGTGAGTGTTCTGGAGGATAGGGAAAGCCCCAACCATGCCAAAAATACCTTCTGCAATACGGAACTGACTTTAGGGTGTGCATATCTAAGTATTTCTCGGTGGTGTTTAATCCGTCAGGAAAATGTCGTGGTAGTAGAGATTGTTGTGGTGGATCAAAAGTTTCAGCACTGCAGAAAAACTGATCAGGTCACATGACTGAATTTTGTTTACCTTTTAAGAAATTAAAGACAGAGAAATTCTATAGTAAAAAGAAAAATCATGTAAGTTGTACAACACTCAGCTTTAACTGAAGTTATTTGTGCAGTCTGAATACTGGCAGTTCTTAAGCTTTTAGCTTGCAACCTTACCATTTTTACAGTAGTTATTCCAGTAGGACAGAAAGCACACACAGAGCTCGACTTCACTGTAGCTCAATTAAGAAAGACTACTTGTTTTTCTCTGCCCAGTCTCACTGATCTGCTGCAATTTTAACCTTTCTCGTGAAAATGCAGTCAGTTTTGCAAAACCGTAGTCTGCTGTGGTGGGAAGACAGGCCAGCTGATGCAAGGGGTTCCCCATTTGAGTACCCCATTCTCGTGGTGTTGCTGCTCGACTGCTCCCACCCGCAGCACTCAAGTGGAAGCAAGTGTCTTGATGGAGGGGTTTGTGGCTAGGGGGATCCCCTCTATCCTGGCTCTGAAGTCAAAGCTGTTGCTCACTGGAGTTACGGAAGTGGCCGTTCCTCACACATACGTTTCAGTTCGAATCCATGGGATCCCTCCGGTGCGCTTGGCAGCACGCTTGCGGAGCGGCAGCTCTTTGGCTGACGTACGCACAGCCACCGGGTTTGTGCCCATAGACTTGCCATAGGCTGCCTTAGGCAACTCTTACGTATCTTGCTTTGCTCACTATTTTCCACTGCCTGGAAGGACATACTAATACTTTATGCTTACAGGAAATGTGAGAAGCTTTCTGAGCACTTGTTATTCATTAATCTGGCAAGCTATTGCTCTAATAAGGCGATAAATGGGAAAACTGAGGCACAGACCAATTAAGTGACTTATCCATGACAAACACAGTGAGCTGTGGGCAGATCTGAAGTAAAAGTTTCGAGTACTGAGTGCAAATAAGTTCAGTGCCTCAGACAAAAGTTACTCCTAAGAGAGGAAAAATTCAGGAAAAGTGTCATTTCTGACTACGTCTGTGCGTGTTTGGGCCACTGCCAAAAGAAAATGACCTTTGGGCCTTGAGTATCTTTCACCCTGCCATCTTTATCTGGCTGTTTCAAGTAGCTGTAAGACATTTTGTGTTTGATTATCTTTTAGAGGCTGTTAATTTCACCCCATCTCTCCTTTCGGTGCTTTCTCAGTTCATAAAAGGCCAAGTAAATTTTAACACTACTAAAGAGTCCACTGATTGCCCAGTTAGCCTTTGCAAGTCACAGTCTCTCTATTTCCCTAGAAATTAGTTTTCCTGTTTATCTGTCACTGAAGATTATACTCCTCCACTGCAAATTAATAAGGGAAGAGGTAGTTTCCTGCAGTTTGCAGAGGACTGCAGAGAGAGAAGGCAGCACAGAAGGATGTCCGTGCAATGCTAGTGTCATTACTGATGCAGGCAGCTTGAGTACATGAAGCAAGAGAGTGATCTACAGGTGAGAGGCTCAGTCTCTCGCTGTGTTCCTTCCTTCCTTCAGCTGTTAATTCCCACCCGTTTAGATAAGTGGATTTATTTTTCCCCACAGAGAGCTGGTGAAGAGCAAGAGAGGTAGCAAGGAGCTGACAGAGAGAGGGAATCCCAGATAAATACAATAAACTGGCTGATGTTCTATAAAAGCCTATATCTGACAAATATGATTCTTCCAATTTAATGGAGTCTCTTTTCTTTTTAACAGATGCCCTAAAATTGGCTGTAGCCATGCTGATGTAAAAGGATCGGATCTTGTGCCAGATGAAGCACTTAAAAGAGCGATTGACAGTCAGAATAAACAAAGCTGGTCAACACTGGAGAAGTCAGCTGGATACCCTGCTGCCACAAAGAAAATTTGTTATGAGAGGTCTTGTGAGATAAGCTGCTGATTGTAAGTAGGTTGTGTAACTGATTGTTATTTAAAGTGTTTCATTTATAGGCAAAGTTGAAGGTCTCAGCTGTAACTGAAAGCATTTTTTAAACTGCCGAATATGAGGAATTCCAGTTTAACTTGTTTGGTTTTTTTAACCTTCCCGCAGTTCTAAAAGCTTGCATTTGATAAATAAAACGTGTTTTGCAGCACTTAGCCTTCCTTATCTGTGTCCTAATTTTTTCAGCATATTAGAGATGCAGATTCTGCCAGCATGTAACAGCGAGAGTTTTGCTCAGTATTGCAGACAGTTCTGTTACTGCCTCTGTAACTGCTGGGATTACTCGGAGAAGGGCACTCTGACCGCGGGTTTACCCAAGACATATGCCCTGCCTGGGAGCACGTCCATGTTTTAATACAAAGCTCAGGAAACCTTAATAGACCTTAATTTGCAGGAAGTGCTGCATATCTATACCTTGCGTGTGGACACACAAAATTACCACTCGGCTTTGAGGATCTTGGCCTTGTTTTTATAATTTTTGAACACTCTGCCCTAACTTAGGCTTTTCTTTTGACGTTCAGAAGCTTTTATTCCAGGCGTTTGGAAGTCCCAGAGGGCTTTACCTTAATACTCTAGGTTAGGAGACTGCAGTTAGTTACACATGTATTGCAATAACCAATTTGTACATAATACAAATATATTGTAACCATAAGCTTTGAATTGAAAAGCAGTTAATCTCATTTTATATAAGCCTCAGGTATCTATGAATTTGGGCACAGATCCAAAAAAGGACTTAAACTTTGTGACACTCTGTATTTATTACCTCAATCGCTCTGAAACAGCATATATTAATAGAAATAGCCATCGGTAAAAGGAGCTGCCTTGGTGGTCAGGTGGCAATTATCTCCTGGCATATGTGAAGCAGAAAACAGGTTTCTTTGAGCTTTGGGATCCTTAGTGGGTTAGATGGTGTTTTCCTATGTCATTTTTCTGAATTTACAATCTGTCATTCAGTGTAAAACGTAGCTAAGGTACCTAAATGCTAAGCTTTTCACTCTGGGTTACTGTTTGCTGACAGCTTCCCTTCCGTTGACCATTATTAACCCCAGCTGCACTCCGGAGTGCAAACCACTTCAAACTGAAATTGTTATTTTGTAATTGAAGAATATTAATTTGCAAGCTGATTTCACAGCTGAAAAAGGGAACTGACCCATTATTATTTGCACTGAGCTTTTGTGTTCAAAACACTCCATGGGAATTAGCTGGGTAGTTTTCATAATGTGGTCTAACCCCAAAGGCCCATCTTTTCAAAACCAGCGGTGATCACGAGTGCTTCTGCCAGTGGAAGCCCAGCCGAAGTAGCTGAAAGAGACTGGGGAGTGTTGAGCAGCATGTACTTTGGTGTTTTTATGTGTAAAACCCAGGTCCCTTATAAGACATCCGCGGTCTCAAATCTATAGGGTTTAAGATGGGTCACCATTTTTCAGCTAAATACCACAAGGGAGGATGTAAAAAGCAGTGTGGGGGGGGGAACATCCTAAACTATCCATAGCTTTTTGTTTCATCTTTTTGTGGTTAGACTTGCTCCAGCACCATCGATAAGCAGAACTCTCAGAAACAGAAACTTGCGTTGGTTAAACAATCTCTGCTGTCTCTGGCAGAGGTGCATTAACATTGTCCTCATGGATCTCATTCAGCCCCTCTGGTAATCAGTCTCACAGGTTTTCAGGTGCAAAGATGTACATACATTTTACATGGCCACAGTGTCGCACCTCAAATTTAGTTTTGTGTAGGTGTCTGGATGCCTGAGTGTGCCTTCCAGTAACACGCAACATTACAAACACTAAAAGTACCCCCAGATTAATTTGTAGTATCACGAAATTGGTGGCAGCAGTTTGGTTTTTTCTAGCTGCAGCGTTTGTCCCAGTCTACCCTTAGATAGCTGCAGTTCCTGGTACGGTCACTACCCTCATGTTCCAGTGAGTAATGCTGTAAGGGAGATTGCTGTCTTGGTTACACCTTGTTGTACGTTGAGAGAGGCTTGACCCACAGCAGCGCTGGTGGCCCCAGGGGAAGCTGCACTCAGTCTGTCCCTGTGTTAGCTAATCCCCAGGTAATAATGCCAACTGCCTGCTTACGATGATGCAGCTGGGAGAAAAAAACAAATCTGAAGCAACACTTTAAATGAAGAGAACAAATAGTCAAGCACTCACTTATTGCCACTCTAAGTGGAAAGGTATTTTTGAATGTTCACATTCTTGCTTCAAAATACATCATCTTCCCTCTCTCCTTGGCCAGTCTGAGCCAGGCAGCATCGGTGAATCAGAGAGCCTGAACAGCAAGTGCAGGTGCAGCCTAAATGCTGAAATCCTTCTCGGTCTTCAGCCGAAAGAAGTGGAGTGATTTTTGGCAGCACTTAACCTGCTTAGCTTTAATGACAATCACACATGAGGTGAAGAGGTGTGTGTCTTTAAACGGAGGTAGGTTTCTTTCATTTATCGTCGGAGACACCTCGTTTCAGATATGGCCACAGCCATATTATCCAGGCGCTGATGCCGGACTGATGATGGGAGTACTTCAGTCCCATCAAAATCAGTGATGCATCGCACAGATCCGACTGCTAGAGAAAACTGCCTGTATTTACTGAAATCAAGGAAGTTCTCCCCAAAATATTTGATATTTCTGAACTTAAGCTGTATTATAACATCCAAGGAATTATAGTACGATGAGTGAAGTTTTTTCTTCTCTGAACTTGAAATTTGAGCCATCCTGTTAATTTTTCATGGCTGCTTCTCTCTTGTTGCTGGTTCTTACAAGTAATTTTCCTCCTGAACCTGAAAGATTACGGGCTTGGTCATCACCGTGAGTTGCAGCCAGCACTTTACTAGGTGGAAGGACAGCGTAGCCTTGGCAATTGGGAAAGGCTTCTGTGCCTGTCAACTGACCTGGTGGAAGTTATAAACCACTGCTGATTCATTGGGGTGGCTGTAGTTCTTGGCAGCTCTTTGTTCTTTCATTTAGGGAGTTTGGGGGTGATTAGGCAGTTGTGACCTCTGTGTTCCTACCTGTCCCATGTCCCCCATAAGCTCTGCTCTAGGGAAAAGTAGCTTGAAAGAGTTAAAGAATGAAAATAAGTGTCTGTGATGAATAAGCTGATCTGTATGATTCACAGACGTGGAAACTCAACAGCAGTTAAACCTTCAAATCTTAATCTGTTTTGGCTATAAGATATCATATGTAAACAGACATATGTTAACAGTTCACAGGGTAATTTGTGTCTCATTGTTTGACGTCAGAAATTTTGCAACGATATTTTAGGAAAGAAACTCAGAGGTGAGCTCAGAGGTGAGGTGAGTTTTTTGTTCTTTTCCATAAGAGCTGCTTTACAAACACAGCAAACCTCAGTGTGGCTGGTATGGGTCTGTCACTGAAACCTGGTGAGAAGCTGTCTCTGCCAGAGAACAGAAGTTTCACGTAGTATTTTGGTGATTAAAGAAACTTCCAGTCAAACATTAAAATAGAGGCAAGAGATCTCTATATGCAACAGCTTTCAGTGGTACCCTGAGGCAGGAGCCACTAACACAGCTCTCTCACTTGACCAGATTTTCCCCATGAAGCAGAATTCTCCATTTTACAGCTAGGGACTCTGAAGGTTTCAAATCAGCGGAGCCACGACGTGTAAAGATAAAAACTAATCAGGCAGGCGTCTCATGGAAGACTTAGCACACTTGCGCTAAAAGGAGCGCACATTCCTCTGAATCAAGGACATATTCATCGTTACTGCTCCGGAGCGATGATCTTATTCATTCTAGAAGAATCAAAGAGACGAGGCTAAGTCAGTGCTCCCTTGAGAAATACCCGGAGCAAAAGCAGGGGCTGCAGGAAGTGATACCGATGACTCAACCGCCAAGGCCAACACGCTGCCTTATTTTAGACAATGTCCTCTTGGACATACTCATGTTTCCTCATGAGTGGCTGATGACAAAGGTCTCACCTACCTGTGGTCACAAGTACCTCATGACGTTTTTCTCAGGAATAGCTTTAGTATTGTGGCCAAAACTAGCTTAGAATTCACTGTGCAACTTGAGTAACTTCCACTGCCGTTTCAAGTGAATATTAATCTCCACCTTCCCTGGTGATCTCCATGTATGGATCCTGAGGTACTGCGTGGTGCATTAACTGGGAATTTCCATGTGGGTAGTGCTCTGTTACACAGTGCAGGAGATGCACCTAGGAAAGGAGCTTCCTGGAGTGGAAAATGTTAGAATATCCCAAGGACAGATCTTCCTTTCACTTGCTACAGCCAAAGCCTTAAGCTGATGGCTCCCTACTACAAGTACAGGCTAGTGCTGACTACAAATTGCAAGTCTTCCATAAATAATGATTTATTTTCTGCTCATAAAGTACTTACTGTTAATACATACTATTTCGAACACACAACATGGTCACAGCAGTGCTCAGAGGAAAATCCGATGTGTAGGTGCCAGCGGATTCTAGGCTGCCAGCCAGTAACTATAAGAAGCAAAAAACACTGGATTGATTGTTAAGCAAGTAAAATTCTGGGGTGCTTGTACATCGTACAGGAGGTACCCAGGTATGTGCTTAGCCTCTTGATGCGTGAGTAATCTCAGCGACATAACAGGACTGCAGCAACGTACAGAAAACGCAGTGTTTCAGCCGTTCAGAATGCTGCAGAAAACGCTGCGGTGGGCTGAGAAGAGAGCCTGCCTCACTCGCCCGTTCTGATGTTCGCCCAGACCCGAAGACAGCCTGAAAGCACGCACATGAATTGAATTGCATGGGAAGCTTACCAAAGGAAGTGTTTGCTTGTAAACTCGGTATGAATAGGATCTTCTCTGACCGCAAGGGAAATGGAGAGACACTCATTCACTGTCCGCTTGTGCAATCAACTTCTGAAGTAAAAACAGGATTTGAGGTTTAAAACCTGAACCTTCACACGTCTTTCAAGCAACAGAAGAAGCCTTCATGCTCTTCAGTCCGCGAAGGAACAAAGTCAGGAGGTGCTGCTCATGAGACTCCTTGGATTTGATAACAACTGGCTTATCAAAAGGGTATTATTTAGGGCTCCTTGCAACAGCAACCCTCAGAGCAGCTTCTGTGCGGGCTTGAGGGGAGACATCTGAACACCATTACACTGCGCTTCTTTTGATGTCACTATGTGCTCATCATGTGTTTTATATCTTAACAGGGAATCTGCCGTCAAGTTCCACAGTGCCTAAGGATTTTTTTTTTTCCTGCTATAAAAAGCATCATTACTTTTAAGTTCTTTATCACCTGGCCACACAATCACTCTTTGAGCTCTGTCTGTGCAGGGTGATTCTCTACACCAGTAGGTTATGGATGACCTGCTGGTTTTAAATTGCTGGCTTTCAACCTACCAGTAGCTTAAGCTTCATTACAGGGCTTGAGATAACTTGTAAAATAAAGGTACTTATTTTTCATCGTTTGCCTGATAGTTTAACATTAGTATTTGTGTGTTACACCTCTCTCATCCGATGACTAAAATAATGACGTTTTAATTTCTTCCCATCGCAAGCAGCCAGTTTATTTATAAGTGGCCTAATCTAATAGAGATTTACGCTGTGTATCCCATGAGACATATTATCAAAGTTACCAGACCTGTCCCAAGCACTTGGGAAGTGGGGAGATGGTTACACAATTTTCATTGCCTCTGGCTGTTCTAGTTAACGAAGATAAAGGGTCAGAGAACTGGAGCAGCGGAGATAATTTTGTGAGCATCTAAGGAAAAGCAGCTGATCAGGTGAGCGTAGGCACTGGCTGAGGGTGAGACAGGTAGACACTTGGATACCACGTAACAAAAATCCCCTGAAAAAAAGAACATGCCAGAAAAAGGGAATGTCGACTCTGGATTTTTAAATCTTCATCTAGCAGATGCAATAGTGCTGCTTGTCTGTTTTAATAAAGAGAAAAATGTATACAAAGAGCGACACTCAGCTTGCCACAGCTCTGGCAAACCTGTGCTGGGCAAGACCCTTCCCTCTGATGGGATGTGCCAGATCTGTGATACGCATCCCACGGGATCTTGGTTCTGCTCCAGTCCCAGCGCCTCGCCTAGCAGCTGGGACTCCAGGAAGAGAGTTGGTGAGCAATCCTGCTTGCTTTCACCATCCTTTTCCAAGGCAGGACCTACTTTTTGTAATGATTTTGTAACGTCCTTTGACTGGAGCTCCTCAGACTTCCTAAGCATTTGGAAGGTGCCTGTTGCACACAGTTGTCCTTCACCAAGCACAAAGACTACTGATCTGTACTCCCAAAACACACCCCTGCCCCACCTTGCTGGTACGGGGCCCCTGTCAGAGCATCCAAGGACGGGTGTTTGGTTCCTCATAGTTTGCTGGCTCACAGTGGTGCATTTTTCCATAACTCGGGTAGCAGGATTCATCCATGGAGTCAACGTCTTATCCCAAAGTTAGGTCTAAAAGTGTAATTCTGCACTGATCAGTGCTCCACAGTGGTTTACAGTGCTGTCCGTTGGAGATGTGTAACACTGCCTTGGTTCATTTGGAAGGGCTGTAAATGGGAATTGCAGCTGGGAATTGCAGTGTGCTATATTCATCTCGTGTGCTAAGCAGGTAGCCCCCAAAAAGTCATTTTGGGGAGAAGAGGAATGATGAAGGCTTGTGCCTTCATATAGAAGGAAGATCCCCACTGGCTTTTGATTTCAGGAGACTAATGCAGGAGATATGCCTGGATGCTTAAAAACCTGCGTTGTCATGCAGTGAACAGGAGACCGCTATGGCAAGTGTGGTAGCCCCATATTCTGCAAAAAACTGCTGACACTGGAATGATGCAACAGTTCTGTTCTTCACAAACCTCTCCCTGGAGTTCCTCCTGTCCTCTGCACTGGTTCCTAACCAGCCAGGCTTGCATGTAAGCACTGATGGAGACGGGTAGGGAGGGCAAGTTTCAACCCTTCGAGAAGCACTGTACCATGCAGGTCACCAGGCACCATCCTTGGCATCCCTTTGTTTTGCATTTTGGGGATCAGCCAGAATTAGAAAAAAACAGACTGGGAATCACTTCTCTGCTCTGCATGTTGGAATGAGTTTGGTGGGTACGGAGAGGAGTCTGGATGTGGACCCTTTCTCATGATCTGTACCTAAAACATAAGGCTAAGGTAGTGAGCATTATTAATTTGGTTAATAATTGGTACTTTATTCATTACATTAATGCTTTGAGCACCTGAAGGCGTGCCAGACACCGTAAAGAAGCAATAGAGGTTTCCTGCTGTCGAGAAGTGCCCCCGTTTTGTTGACACGTGGGAGATGAAAGCTTGGGTTCATCTCATCCACGTGTGAACAACCGAGGTGTGGTCGGTACGGTCAGCTGGGAGAGGGCACCCAGCAGCACTTAGGGGATGAATTGCCCAGGGTTATCTTCTCCTGGTCCTGGGGGATTGCACGCCCCGTCTGTGCTCCAGTTTGCGGGGACAGCCCCACAGAGCGTGCAGTCTGGGGGAGCCCTGTGGGAAGAGGCTGCCCCGACAGCAGGAGCCTTGTGGGGTGCGATGCTGCGTGTACCTCTGCGCTCTGCTCTCCTCTCACAGCCCAGATGGTTTTTTGGGGGGACAGGATGACAAGGGGTAGCTTTATGCCCTTCTTAAGTACCAGTGGGTGCCATCCTCCCTTTGGCTGCCAGTAGCCCAAACCAAGCCCTGTGCTGGTGCTGGTGGCACAGGGCCAGCGTGAGGTGACCAGCTGTGGACTCCAAGTGTCTTTAAACGGGTGGGAGTCCGGGAAGGTGAAGGATATGGCTTCCAGCAGTAGGTGTGAATGGGTCCTCGGGACAGCCCTTCTCCTCAGCAGGGACAGTGAGCTGGCACAGGAGCTGGGAGACGGCGATCTTCGGAGGGTGAGGATGGACGGCACGCACGTACCCCACGTGCACCGTGTGGTTTGCACACTGACATCTTCCCTCCTGCTCCCACCGCAGCTCAGTCTGCGAGCTGCAGCGGATGCTGTGACACAGTAATAGTGCCCGTGAGTACCTTCGCGTGGGTCCATTGCTATTTTGATGTGTCTACACCCTTCCTCTGCCCCCAAAAGCACTGACACCCCCCACCTCATGCTATACAGCAGCCCACACATGCAGCATCCTACCAGCTAAATTCACCCGGCAGCGGCATCCCAGGCATCGACTTCCAGGAAGGGAAAAGTAAAACAAAGGTCTGACGGATACTCCCGCGTGTTTTACCTATGAAGGGGACGAAATAAAATAGCGTGCTGCGACGGTTGTGGTGAATCGCCCAGAAACAATCTGCAGACATTAACGGAATTGTATTTCTGGGGAAAGAAAAAAAAAAAAGGAAAATGCAGGCCCTGGGATATCCCTTTATGGCATATGGATTTTGTGTTTAAATGCATTAATGGGACTGCTATGCTATGAGTCACCCCGCACAAGAGTTTCATGTGTTTCTTAAAATACACCAGAAGTGGCTGAAGGCATGCACGGGTTTGCCGTGCAGATATCTGCCCGGAATCCGAGCCAGTACCTGCCCGCGTGGCATCACCGGCCCCAGCGCTGGGGCGGCCCGTGCTGGGCCCTCCCCGCTGCTTCAACAGACCGGGAACCCGAAAGGGGGTACGAATTGATCCAACGGAATAAAAATAACGCAGGCTGCCTGTGTTATTGGGGAAGGCTCAGCACTGAATTACAGAAAATTAGCATATATGTAAACAGGAGAGCTGGAGTTTCCTTCTGAAGCACTCTCGTCAAAACTACAGCTGTCTGCATTTTTTCCAGGGATGATTTGTCATCTGGTTTTTCCCCTCGTTTTTCTTCCCGTTTACTAACAGTCCTGGCTGCAAAGCGACGTACTACTCCCTCAAACCCACGCGCCGGTGGTGGCTGAGCTCGACCCTCTGCTCCCTCCGCCGCCGGCTGCTCCTTCCGCCCCGCTCCATCCCTTTTTCGGGAGCGTTTTCACACGGGAAACACCCGACGCGAAGTGTTTCTGACGGTGCACGTTAAGCCCACGCTGGTAAAGACACCAACGGCGTCGTCACGGCGGGATGAAGGACTTGTGTCCAGCAAGAATTAGGGTTGGGGCGAACTTGCGAGGGGCGAACCCCCA
>NW_010237585.1:4433-17065 GCF_000690775.1 Eurypyga helias | reverse complement strand
TTGTGCTGGGATTGCCCCAACCCAATAATGACTTTTTCTGGTATGAGCGGCTTCTTTGCCAATGTAGCCTGTGCCACAGCACTGGTTAAGCCAGTGTCATCGTCTAGCTCATCATCCAGCTTTAAATAGCAATTAAAAATTATGTCCCTGTGTATTACCTGAAAAGAGGAGTTTTATGTGTCTTCTCTATATTGCCATCTTCCAAAACAATAAAAGATGCTTGAGCCAGGAAGGTGACAACTTAAAAAAGTTTAATTCAGTAACTGTTGTAAAATATTTGGGGTGAAGCTAAAAAGGTATGTGAAAATTTATACCTAATGTTTTAGTTGGTCTCATTATAGGCTTACTGACACATTGTAGTAAGAGGAGTGAAATAAAACCCCAAAATCAAAGGACTTCTTACTTTCCAGCTATGGAAAGGGACAGTGCTTCGAACAGAGAGTTCATGTCTACCCGTATCCATCATATGTATAGCATTCATCTTATTGCAGTTGAGAAACGTGACATTTTAAAAGTATTTCTAGTATTTCTGGGATGGGAAAACTATTCACAGATGATGGGCTAAAGTCTTGATGAAGAAAGAGTTCAGGGTGTTGAAATACTGAAGACCTCAGGTGGTTCTCAGGTCTCTGTGTAGGTGATCAGCTTGTGGGGAGAGCTGCACACCTCAAAATGAGGTCAAAGCATCCCAAAGGCCAAGAGACATCACCCAGAGCTTACAGAATAACGTCTGTGTTGTCCGTGCTACAGGTTGAGTCTTTTGGCAAACCCGAGCAGGAGGGCAGTGCACTTGCAGCCAGTAGTTCTGCCGTGGTCATGTCTGCAAAGAATGCCCCAAAAAGCCTTTTCCAGGAGAATTCTCTGGGTCTCAAGTGAACACAGGATGTGTATCCTGAGACGTCGCTGCCCAGGCATCTGAGTCTTAACCACACTCAGGCACAACTTCTTGACAACTTCTGACACAACTCTGTCAGATGGTCATGTGACAGTTTTCAGAAGCTGAAATTGTGATTATGAAGAAAAATCGATCTAATTTCCAGTGTGTGCCTGGAGATTTAAGAGGTAGCTATATGGTAAAAATCACAGTTCTTGGGATCAACGTCATTTGCTGCTGTAATGAGTGTTATTGTGCGGGGTGTCTCTTCTGAAGAGGGAGCTATGCCTTGCTGTAGCCGCCGGTGTACCTTTGCAAGGAACAGTCTCCAGTATGGACAAGCAGAAGTGCTGTTAATTGTGAGGACAGTGCTTTGCATTGCACAGCATGTGTTGAGATGGTCTCTGCTTCAAACAGCTTTACTGTTTAGACAGATCCAACCAGGCAGAGAGGACATGAGACAGAAGCAGAAGCAACTGAAGGTACTTGAGCAACAAAAATACAGAAACAGAATCCAGGTGTCCTGACTCCCAATCCCATACTTCTTCCAGTGAGCCAGACTGAGTTACAGCCTCTGGCCTACCTTAAGCAATGACAAGTTCTAGTGGTCCAGATCCTAGTTTTGAGCTCGTTTACTCACAAATTCATCCTGAGGGACTCGTTGTCCCTCCACCCTCCAACAAATCAACCAACTGCACCCCTTCTCGCTTAAGAAAAGGACTTTGCCAAAGCTCTCCCAACTTTCATCAGGACTGTGCATAAGAACAGATTTAAATTTTCATGACTTGAGAGAATTCTCCAGCTACTGTGGAAAGCAGAAGGGAAGCAGCAGAAGGCCATAACTGTCTCTAGAGTTATTAGGCCTGAATTAAATTAAAAGGGCCTGAATTAAATGAAATTCTAGAAGCCTAAAAAACTCACATGGATGGGATGAACTGTTTAACAGGTTTGTGAGCCCTGTGGAAACAACTCTGTGATTCTAAAAATGTCTTTTTTCCTGTTTTTCAATTCAGTAAATGTAGATTTATTTAACAAGATTATCTTCTTTATCTAAGCAATTAATATAAATCTTTGGATGAAGAAAGGGGAAGGGTTATGCTGGGGTAACTGATTTTTCTTTCTACTATAATGCATTATCAAAATAATTTGAGTTTACCAAGCTTTAGCAAACTGTCAGAAGCTGTTAGCAGTGTAAAACCCTGCAGCCATAAAGAAGCCTGGTGTGTTGATAGTCCTGCCGTGAAGGAAAAGCAGAGGGCTAGAAGAAGCAATGCACTGCACAGACACACTGCGGGCCCTTGTAGGGATCTTCGCAGCGGGATTTGGGCGGAATTAAGGAGCTGTACAGTCTTAGAGACCACGTGGTTGAAGGGCATTTCTTGGCAGTCCCGAAACAGGATATACCACATTTTATGGGTTTAGGTAGGAGCTAAAAGACAAAAATACTGCTGGAGGATGCATTATAGAGCTGGGGTACTTCAGCTGCTACATAAAGAGACATCTGAAGAAGTAATTCTCAGTGCCCTGTTTAGAAAGTACTTAAAATTGCTGCCTTTGGTGGGGCTCTAAGGGAACCATTTTCAGCAAGTTTGTATGAAAACTGCTTACACTACAACAGATTACATGGTCCCATGACTCATTCGAATTGTGGAAAGGAAGGTTGGCTGGGAGAATAAAGAAAAGTTGGCAGAATAACAAAATAAATATAAATTGATGTGTGAGCAGGCAGGACACCGTGCTATCATCCTGTGTGGGTGTACATACTGATGGCCTGAATGTGCTGCTTGTTATTGTTGTGAAGAAGTGCTAGTTCAAAACGGTGGCAGAAGCGAAGTGGAAGATTTCAAAAGATCTTGGCAAAATGCAACTGACTCAGTGGGAACAGAGTAATTCCAAACCCATCTGAAAGCCAGCAGTAAGTGCTCCTTCATCTCTGGTATTATTAACAGCTCTCTCAGACTTCTGAGTGGTTAGCCTCATGAGAATAGCTTTTTATGTAAGACGCAGAAAATAATGTCTATGGAAGGAAAAAAAAACCCAAGCAACAAAACAGAATACACAGCTAATATGTCTGAATACTTTGGCCTGAATATCTAATCTGTTTTCCACCTTATATTCTTGCCAGGGGAAATTTCTATGCAGTTATCTCTCCAAGTCAGTAAGGAACTGAAAGGAGGACAAACCAGGTATTCTTGCCATGAATTGATGCACTGCAGTGTGTGTGCTCTGATGTCCTGGACTGCAGGAGAAGATGAAAAAGGTCTGTGCAAACTGAGCACATTCCTGTTCCCTGTGAAAGGATCTTTGCGCCATGCACGTGGGGAGGAAGAACAAAAGATTGTGATCCTTATAGGAAATACAGCCATTTGATAGCTTTTGGCCTTTGCATTCCTCTACAAAGAAGATCAAGGAAGGAGCTGAGGGTAGCAAAAGGCTTAGGCTTCACATAGTTATTTTAGAGGATCTTCCTGGGGAGAATTGGGCGTATCTGACCTTTCTGCCTCTGGATGTATCTGCACCCTGTTTTCTCACCCCCTTCCATGAAATTCCGACATTACTGCCCAATGTCAGTCCAAGAGGGAGAGGTCTGAGAAATACTGGCTGCTTTAATATGCGTGAAAGTGTGGCTGGGCAGAAGAGAGATGTTGATGATCCTCTCTTTCTCACTGCTTCCCCAAAGGAAAAGGCTGAAAACCTCTGTCCTTTTATTGTCAAACAGAAAATACTTCTGAAGTGTACTGGAAACCAGGCTTCAGAGTTTCTGCTACTCAGGTGGCTACTTCTGGTTTTCAGTTAGTTCCACCCTGGCCAAAGAAGCGCCTGGATACCGGGACCTATTTTTAAAATTCACCCGTAAGTGTGCAACCGAGTTAGGACACGTGAAGTGGAAGTCAGCAGTGGTACGTGCACGCTGGTGTAGGGAGAACTGCTCTGGGAGGATGGACCTGTCAGGTCAGCTTCAGTTCTAGAAAGGTGCTGCCAGCCCAAATTCTCCTCACCCTGTCCCAGCAGTGGTCATCTTTTTCATCTCTGCGGGATGCAACGACTGGACAATGTGATAGGAAATGGAAAGTCTGGAAATCTCATTTCTTACCCATTTAAACCACAAGCTAAGAGGCACTTGGAGAAAAATGGTATCCTTGGGCATGGGGAGTGCAGGTTTACCACATTACTTTTTTTAACAGCATATTTTATTTCTTTTTTTAACAGCATATTTATTACTTTTACCTTCTCTTTCATTGTAAAGTTTAGATCATATGTTCCTATGTTCTTCTCATTCTCCTTTTTCGATGGGCTTCTGTTTTGCCCGTTTCATTCTGTCTTTACAGTTTGCTTGATGAATCCTTCCACTCCTATTTTGAGGTTTCTGAAAAAAAAAACCCAAAACCAGTAAAAAACCTACAAACATAAAACAAACACCCAAAGAAAAAGAACACCCTGAAGTGAAAGCCCAAAAAACTCAGAAAAAAACAAGTCTTGTAACTATGTGATGTCACTGTGCCTTGCTCTACTTCCAGTACAGTGGTAAATATGTATGTGCAGCAGACTTTCTCCAAGAGATGAAGTACTAGAATAAGTCTTAGTTTGGATTATTCACTGGAACAGTTTCCTGTAACTTCATCATTCTGTGTTAATACTGTGTTCCAGGCAAATTTGAAGGCAGTTGTTGGGCAGAATCAATGGTTATAACATAGAACAATATTAACCTAAGCAGTTAATTGGCTGACAATTTACCTGTTGGCTAAATCTAAGATTTTTAAAGGTAGGTGCGTGCCTAACACACGTCTCGATCTGGTGGGTAGTTGTAGGGATGTTGGACGTGCTTGGGGTTTTGCAAAATAATACATGCAAACATTAAGTATTATCAGACCTTAAATGAATTTCACAGTAAAATTAAATACTGCTTAGTAATGCCAGTATGACTGTATGCCTGATGTGAGAATGACAGTTCATCAAAGAGAAACAACCCCCAAATCCTCCCTATAAACATAGACATAAACATAAACATAAACATAAACACATACAAATGTAAGTGTAAGTGTAAATATATGTAAATGTTTTCTCACCTGTTCAAACAAATATGGCACATAACTGCCACTCATTTATGACACACAATTAGGCTGTCAAGATCTGCAGCTTGATTCAAATGTGCAAAGAATTAAATGATGCATTAAGGAAAATGGGTGGTGTAAAGAACTTAAAGCAGGCATCAGTCCACATAAATACGATATAAATGCTGTGATAAAGACTTGTGGTGGAGGGCTTCAGGCTGTTTCTTTAGTACATAATTTGGTCTCACGCATGTATAGCAGAGATGGGGAGACCGTTCTTCATAAGGGGCTAGATTTGTGTGGGTGAAGAGCAACAGTATTACATGAAGCTTTTTGAGCTCAGTCCATCAGCTGCTTGTAGAAGGGAAATACCATGGAATCACAGGATGGTTTGTGTTGGAAGAGATCTTAAAGCCCCCCCAGTGCCACCCCCTGCCATGGGCAGGGACACCTTCCATAGCCCAGGTTGCTCCAAGCCTCATCCAGCCTGGCCTTGGACACTTCAGGGATGTGGCATCCAGACGGTGTAGAGAAGAACTACGCTGTTTCGCCTTTGAACTGAAAATATCTAACATTCAAGAAAAAAACATTACAAGAGGAATGATTAGCAAAATCACTCAGAATCTGCTTCTCTGATTCTTAATAACTTCTGTAAGGTGGGAGTACTTTGGTCCAAGGAATCTGCCATGTTCAAAGTAGAAGATGAAGACAAAGTTGCCTTAAATTTTATTCCACCAAAAAAAAAAAGAAAAATCCCCAAATGTTTCACCTTCCCAGCTTTTGGCACTGAGGTGAACTCAGCGCACTTGCCAAGCACCCGTTAATAGCATTAAATCCGTAATGCCGTATTGCTGAAAGCGATGAGCACTCTTTGTGAGCTCCTGGGATTTGATACCACAAGCAGCATACGAGAATGCTATTGCATTGGACTAGAAGCTGAATAATTTCCTCCTTGACCTCTTGTGCAGCTTAAATTGAAAACGTAGGCCTTACGTTACTTTTCTTCAAGCCCAGTGACTGTAAAAATCATTCATTTTATGAAATCTCTGAAATATGAACACAGGAGATTCAGATTAGATGCGTTAGGGTTTTTTTCGGAAATATTTGAACCTTGCCAAAGATTTTGAAGTATTATTGGTAACAAGCATGGGAATAAAATGATTTTTTTGCTTGCTTGTCCAGATGATTGTTTTAAATGACTGAATCAGCGTGAGTATTAAATCCACGTTGATCTTTAAGCATGGGAGTAGTTGTGTTGGCTTCAGCACTTGAAGTTACATATGGAATCAAACAGCCCCCGTTCAAGCAAGTGATATTCGTGCAACATGGGAGAGAAAACCTCTATGTAACCACCACCCCTACACCAACAAACAGTGTGAAATGCTTCAACTTAAAATAAACCGTGGTGTCTTTGGTGAACAGCATTCACCGCTGTTGGAGAACCAGGAATTCAATCCCCAGTTGCCAAGTAGAGTAAGGATTTGGTGTCCACACTGAAGGTTTTAGTTGGCAAAAAAAATAAATGGGAGTAAGGGACCGCAGGTGAACACCCACGGGGACGTTCCGACTTCTGTTCCTTTAGCTGCTTTGGCATGACATCTGTTTCTTTTTATATTGGGCTGATCCCCGTGGCAGCAGTAGTGGGCCAAGGATGAAGGCATTTGAAAAATCCCCTCTCACCTTGCCACAGTAACTGGTGTTCCTCACCGAAACACAGCACTCGAGACCCTTTCCCCTCTGAAGGTCAGTGGTTTGAGTCCTGCTGGGTTAGTGGAAAAATACGGTGATGCACCTGTAAAATGATCATTTTGTATGGCAGTGGGCGGTTCCTTGTGAGGCAGACAGGGACCCCACGCCAAAGTCACCTCTTCTTTGACAACTGCTGCTTCTAGCGATGAGGCCAATAACTTCTCATCCCAGGGCAGGCTCTCCCAAAACAGGATCCTGATAGGTTGCCATAGCAGTAGGCTGCTGCCTCTATTAGGCTTGGCATTGATTGCACTTTAAAGGTCTTGGGCCCATTGATAGGCTGCTGTTCATGGTGGAGGGGAGGGAGAATCTCTAAAATAAAACCTGCTAAATGAGTCAGTTATAAGTGTTCTTGCGCTTTGAAATGTTTAAATTAACTTCCTAAATAGTTTGAAAACACAGTTCTGAACAGGGAGTGACAGAGCTGGGTAGTACTCACGTATTACATGATGATTTATTCCTCTGAGCATCTGCTTTGATTATCGCAGCAGAAGCTGAAATGCACCAACTGCTCAGGTCTAACAGTATGTGCTTGCTTTCTCTCCTTTCAGGCTCATTACCAAAAAAAAAAAAAAAGTATTGATTGCATAATTTCACAGATTCCTTGGGTTTCACTGGGAAATGCCTGGTGAAATGGGTTTGGCTGATGCAAGGCGGGAAACTGGACACGTACTGCACATGCAATTGGTACCTTGGTACGCTGGTGGGGAATTGGCTACCGGCTCCCCCCCTTCCAACTGGAAAATACATCTTTAAGGAACTAGTACAAATGCTGCTGGTATTGTATGCACCCTCATTTGGTGCCCTACCCTGATTTTTCCTCAGTGTAGTCTGACCCTTACCTTTTTGATTTTTTACAGAGTATATTTACATTGTTTTAACAGCCCTAAAAAACTGGTATGGTATGGTATGGTATGGTATGGTATGGTACTATATAATAGGAACCTACAGAAAAAAGCAGCAGTATATTATGCGGGATCACCTGTGGAAATCCTGCCACTATGCCATAATCGTTTTATGGGCATAAAGAGCATGTCACACTACTTTTAAATATGAATTACTAACTACCCACCATGAGAAAGACATATTATTTAACACTTCACATCAGTTAATGTGTGATCTTATGTGTCTGAAAAACATTACTTAAAATATTGACCTAATAATTACCGACTGGTACTCAGATCACTTTTGTGTTTGCATCTGGAAGGGCGTTTCCAGGCAGCAGATATTTCATGATGTCATTGAAGATGGAGATCTGTGAAGAAAGAATATCATCACAATTCAGCTGCAAATCTAATACAAGCAAAGTGTGTGATTAATATGCGGCCTCTGTATTAATGCATAAAGCTCAAGAAAATGTAGAGGAATGGGAAATCTTTATGCATAACACAGCTATACGGCTGTTACTACTGAGGTTTGTTAGTAGAAATTACATGACTGAAAGTGTTGAAATTATTGCTGGGGACCTTTTTACATGTTGGTAGAAGGGGGACAGTGCTGGTAGGTTGTTGATTTTACCCAATTTATTGACAGCTTGGAGGTCAGTTTATTGGCTCTGGTAAATGACTGGATAAAGCAGTGGTAGAAAACCTTTTCAGAAAACTCAGTCAATTCAGATTTAACAGTCAGGACATTAAAATGCTCAGCTCTTCTCTAAGATACCAAGAGAGAAAGGTTATCTGGAAGTGCAGTTATGAAGATGCATGCTAGAGAATTTGAGCTGCCGGCACTGATACGGCTGTGGATTTTATGGTAGTTCCCAGAATTTCCACTTCCTCTGCCACCAAAGTAATGGAAAAAAGTGACCAGTGCGGTGTGACAGCTGGTAGTGCCAGCATTAATTGAGTGGCTGCCTAGCAGTAAGTGCCTGCAGGTGACGAATGACCTGCCGCTGTCCTCTGCGCACGTTGGGCACATGCCCGTCCCTTGGGTTGTGTGCTTAACACTGCGGAATTGCCAGTGCTCCAAAGAAGAAATCATTGCTGAAGGGAGACGCTCCTACAAAAGGGTAAATAAAACTAGTCATGTATGATACTCTGTAACTGAAAGGAAGAAAAATAGCTCAAATTCCATATGGCTGAAAAATTACCGAGTTCCATCAAATGCACCTTATTAAAGCAAGAAAGGTTTGAAGCATGTGTGCAGTTCAAAATCCGTTCAAAAACGTATTTTTGCGTAAGATTAACTTCCTACTCTTCTGTATGCTGAGACAGCTTGCCTTTTTCTACCAATTTTACTTTTCGTTTGTCGATTCTTTTTAACCAATTCTTTAAAAATAGTAAACTTCCCAAGGAGGGAGAAAAAAAAAGGTTTTTGTGATAAGGAGTAGGAGGGAGAATCTTACTCAAAACCAGCGAGGCAACAGAGGGAGGCAGTCACACCAACTGTAGTGCCGCCTGGGAACAGGGCTTGGAGGTGTCGGGAGCTATGGAGCAGCTACAGTACAGCTTCTGCATGGACCAATCACACAAGTTCCAGTTTCTGGAGAAATGACGGGAGTGGGGAAAAAAGCAGTTAGTTTTGGGGAAAACGTAGAGTTGTTTATCTTACAGTTTCTTTAGGAATACTAGTGATAAAAAACCCAAACCAACTCATAACCAAACATCGTTATACACATACCTCTAGGAAATTATGTGTTTGATACAATACATGCCATGTATTTTAATAGGTGCAAATATGAAGCTAATCTCCTAGAAGTTGTATTCAGCTTCAGACAGGGATCATTACTAGCTACAACTTGGAAAGATACGAATTTCCAAAGCCTGGAAAGAACTAGAAAAATAATACGGGAATGCTGGAAAATCATGTACAGGAAAGTAGTTGCTCAAGTGTTGTGTTGGAGTAACACGTTTTCCCTTCAGATGAGTTTATTTTTCTGTTGTTAGAGAACACCAATAAGTGCATACGAAACACCACCTCAAAGTAGATGAAATCAGGCTTGAAGCCCCATGGGCTTCACTTGACTCAGGCAGGGTGAGGGGGAAGATAAACGCGAGTGAATTCAATCAGCTGAGGGGGTGACGGGGATGGGGGTCCAGCCTGCCGAGCCCTGCTTCACACCCCACAGCCTTCAGCAGTAATGTCCCCTGTTAGAAGAAAACCCAGTTGATGGGTCATGACGGTGCTGTAGGTGTCTGGCCCTGCTTAGCCATAGCTCAGTGAGTCCCAAGCAATGGCAGTTTAGAAAACGTGCTGTTGGCCTGCGTAAGAACGGCAGGAGCACATCAGCGGCTTGGACGTGCGCCCAGCTCTGTACGGTGCACACATCGGGACAGAGGCAGCCTACGTAGTCATCGCTCCATGCTTCCGGCCTTGGCTGGTGAATTTGCACATGCAGATATTATGGCTGATTTGAACACCTCCCAGAGCTGTTTTGGGTTTTTCATAAATTGCGTCACTGGGATAACGCTGAAACAAAATCCACTCAAAGTATGTTTTCCTGAAAAGTCGCAAGGCAAACCCTCTTCTTCCTTCACATCTCAAAAATAATTCTCAGCATTTGATGGGAGATGTCACAGTCCAAAAACACACTGTGACGAAGAAACCAGTATGGACTACAGGATTCTGCGGCAGCCTCTCGGGGAGCATCACATTGGAGTCTGGTTCATTGTCGGTACCGAGGAGAGAAGAAACTCGACCCACTTTAAATGGTCCCTGTTATGTCACAGAGGACATGAGGTGATACACACTTCGTAAATTGGGAATGGTGCAGGTGAGGAACCGAAGCAAAGGCACAATCCTTGTACGACTTTGTAAGAGGAAACCCAGTGGCCATAGGGGTCTCAGTCCAAAGCAGGGTAGAGGGGACCACTGAGCCACAATAAGGCCTTCACGTAACGTCACTTATGTGATGTGACAAGCATGACAAAGAGGTTTAGTATTGTCTGTGGTGAAAGACTAATATGCTAATGTACTGTTGGACCAGCCTAAGTATAAATATATTTGTAAGACCACCGCAAAATTGCTGACATGCATTGTCATGAAGAGATTTAGCGTCCTGCTCATTTAACATGACTTGTAGAACTTGTGGCAGCAATGGCATGGTTAGGGTGCCTAGGGCAAGTATGAAAGCAGTGGGCGCCTCTGAGCCAGTTTCAGCGAACAGACTTCCCTGGGGAAGAGCTACAACATGAAGACATGGCAATAGGAGGATGCTGCGGCTGGACACTTTTGGATCAGCTCAACAAGTGACTCAGTAATGATGAATCTGTCCAGAAAATTGAATAAATGAAGCCCAGAGGGCCATAGGTCACGGTGTCCTAAGCAGCTAAACAGAGAACCCAAGGACGACAAGGGTGGAGTCAGCAGAAGAGAGACAGCATTGATGATAGTAGGTCATAAGCATCAGCTGTTATGGTGGCTGTCCTCTTTTCCAGGTCACCCTGATCACATAGACTCATGGAATGGTTTGGGTTGGAAGGGAAGATGATCCAGTCCCACCCTCTGCCATGGGCAGGGACACCTTCCACCAGACCAAGTTGCTCCAAGCCTCATCCAGCCTGGCCTTGGACACTTCCAGAGATGGGGCATCCACAGCTTCTCTGGGCAACCTGTCCCAGTGCCTCCCCACCCTCTCTGTGAAGAACTTCTTCCTGGTATCTAATCTAAACCTCCCTGATTTCAATTTAACCCCGTTACCCCTTGTCCTGTCACTACAGTCCCTTGTAAAAAACCGCCCCAGCTTCCTTGTAGGCTCCTTCAGGTACAAGAATGTGACAGCCTGAGGGCCCATGCCATCAGTGTGGATGCCCAGGAACAAAAGCAGGGTCTTACAGACCTTGTAGCACCCAGAGAATCCAGTGACTTGGGATCAGCCATCCTAACCATAGCAGCATACCGCTAACTCTTCCATGACCCCAAGCTGCTAATGACCACTGCCATTGTCATGTTATCTCATAGTTAGCTTACAGATGAATCCTGCTAAACCATAGCTGTACCCACGGTTGCTGTGCTTGCATTATTCTGTGTTACAGCGGTACAAACCTTCACACTGCACAGGATACTAAACATCATTATACAGACCTGAGAGAGGCACGGACTCTTCTCTTGCTGGGTAATACCTCTGCATGCTCTTGCCTCTCTGATACCAGAGCTCTCTTGCTACCCCTACAACAGTTCATTTCCAGGACAACCTGTGTAAAAATTTCTGCTCATGTCTCCTCCACCCACCCCTAAAGGCACCTGTAAATTATATCCTCTTTACTGTGTCAGCACGCACAGTGACATTTCAACATGCCACAGTGGGCAGGGCGGACAGTTGGTAAACAAGGTCTGCCTTTCCAAAAATGCCCCAGGTGGTTTAAAAATGGAGATGTAAACCCAACAAACTGAAAAATTAAAAGTTATGAAATGAAAGAGACTAATAGAAGAAGGCGTGCTGTGAACACCAGAGATGCAACTACTGTTTTCCTTCACAGCACGTTAAATTTACGAAGTAGTTCTAAGTAACTGGAGAAACCTGTTTCGGTGGCAGAGTTGTGAATACTGACATGAGCATGACGCACGAATGCCTCTTCTCTGGACAGGTGCCTGATTTGCTCTAATCTGTGAAGATGCATAAAGATAACTTAAAATATTGAAATAGTATGGAAATTTTTCTCTGGGCCAGGTAGAAATTTTAACAGTCCCCATGGCTTGACTAAGTGACTCTTAACCCAGCTATTTTCTGGGGTAGCATCTGGGCACTAGTACATCGGCCTTGCAGCATAGCTCGCCGAGCAGCAGATCGAGACTTTTATGCCAATGTACAGTTCTGACTCCAGCAACAAAACTCAAATTCACAGAGTGGAATGGGTTGGAAGGGACCTCTAGACATCATCTAGTCCCACCCCCCTGCCAGAGGAGGATCCCCTAGAGTAGATCACACAGGAACAAGTTCAGGGGCTTTGGAAAGTCTCCAGAGAAGGAGACTCCACCATGGAGTGGACTATGGCCAATGTCCCTCATCCTGTCACTCG
>NW_010237585.1:0-4311 GCF_000690775.1 Eurypyga helias | reverse complement strand
CTCCAAGTCCTTCACCATCTCAGTGGCCCTGTGCTGGACCCTCTCCAGTAGCTCCTTGTCCTTCTTGAGCTGAGGAGCCCAGAACTGGACACAGCACTTCAGGTGAGGCCTCACCAGCTCAGAGTAGAGGGGGAGGATAACTTCCCTCGACCTGCTGGCCACGCTCTTCTTAATGCTCCCCAGGGTGCCATTGGCCTTCTTGGCAACAAATGGTCGTTGCTGAGTTTTCCACTTGCCCGAGGGACATTGAAGCCCAAGGACATCTGTCCATTCCAGTACTGACACAGATGGGAAGGGAAGGGATAAGTAAAGCTAGCCACAGTCTGTTTCACAGGGAAGGCCCAAGGTTTGAATTGTCTGACAACCAAATCTCTGACACTCGGCATGAAATTTTGGCTCCATCTTCAACGCAATAATGGAGTAGTGAGCTGTTGGACATGTGGGCAACCCCTCATTCTTCGCCTTTCATAGAGACAATTCAACATTTGGGGATGCTCTCCTCCTCTTTAATGAAAAAAGAGAGGAGCAAAATTTCCGGACAGTTTTGAGTGCTTGAGAAAAGTGTATCTCATGGCCAACATGGAAACCCCTTGACCTAGCTGGTGTTCCTCTGCACTTCTCCTGGATACATAGGATGTCCTGTTACAGTTCAGTAGTCTCGCCAGTTCCTCAGGGAACACTGAAGGACTCAGTTTAGTTTTGTTTAGGATTTCCTGCATGCTTATAGCTTTTACTTGTAAACAATACAAAAATTAAGACAAAAAATAATCATAGCATCATAGAATCATAGAATGGTTTGGGTTGGAAGGGACCTTAAAGATCATCTAGTTCCACCCCCCCTGCCATGGGCAGGGACACCTTGCACTAGACCAGGTTGCTCCAAGCCTCATCCAGCCTGGCCTTGGACACTCCCAGGGATGGGGCATCCACAGCTTCTCTGGGCAACCTGTCCCAGTGCTCCCCACCCTCTCTGTGAAGAATTTCTTCCTGATATCTAATCTAAACCTCCCTGATTTCAATTTATACCCATTACCCCTTGTCCTATCACTACAGGCCCTTGTAACAAGTCCTCTCCCAGCACCCCTGTAGCCCCTTCAGGCACTGGAAAGCTGCAATGAGGTCTCCTCGGAGCCTCCTCTTCTCCAGGCTGAACAAGCCCAGTTCTCGCAGCCTTTCATCATAGCAGAGGGGCTCCAGCCCTCTGATCATCTTTGTGGCCTCCTCTGGACTCGCTCCGAGTGGTCAATATCCTTCTGATGTTGGTGCCCCCACAGCTGGACGCAGCACTCCAGGTGGGGTCTCCCCAGAGACCATGTGCCAGATGCTGCAATTGTAGAAATTCGTGCCTGAAGAATTCTCATCTGGAGATCAACGAATTTGAAAACGAATACAAAGCAAACTCAAAAATATAAAACAGAACAGCGCACTGCCCATGGTAGAAAGGAAGGAGGGGGGCCGGGGTGGGGGGAAGGGAAAGACCCAGACAGATTCTGGGCCATCTGGAGCTGGATGTTGTGTCTAATTCCTGCCAGGCAGATTAAAAAAGTGAATCAATCCACAAGCGTTTCAGGTATGATTACTGTTACATCTTGCAAATATGTTTGCATGTTGAGAACTCATTTAGTCTTTATCACCCTTAGGAAAAGGCCCAGCTCCTCGCCCGTATCCAAGCTGTGTCGGTTACAGCGAGGGAGAGGAGGCTTGGCATTCCGATCAGCAGCTGCATAACAGAGGGTGGCTTCACCTCCCTGTGTTTGTCTTTCCGAGGGATATCACAGTCACCCAGCCAAGCTCAGCAGGGCACCTCAATGCCACGGCCTCCTTCATGCCATCACCTCCAGAAGCAGCATTTGTGAAGAGGTTATTTTCAAAATGAAGTGACTGAGGGTCTGTTTATGAATCGCTGATATCAAGATTCTCTCCTGAATTTCAAAAGGATTAGATGGTCTCCTCTTAGGTCACATAACGTACGTCACGGAAAACCCAGTATGTGACTGCACATTTGCCAAGTGTCGTCTGTTTATGCCTAAATTACCACAATCTTTATTTCTGCAGCAGTTCACCACCATTGTTTATTATAAATTAAAAGCATCACTAATTGTATATATCAGCTGGGTTAGATTTAGTAGCTGGAATCATCTTCAATTCTATATCCTGCTTATCCTGGAGATTTTACATATTCCCGGGTCATTGGAAGTGGTAGGGCTACTTTGGAGTGAATGATACCAGTAGCAGGATGACTACAAGTAAATAGAGCGGGTGACAGGGGCAGAGTCCAGAATAGACACCGTCACCCCCTTGGGAAGTTTGCTCCATAGTCCTCCTCAGAGTACCTATGGCGAGTATACGCACACCGGCATCCGGGTGGGCCTGTGTCAATGCATCCTGACCAAACCGATCACCTGGAAGTGGGGGATTATCTTTGGACACGTGTTCAAACCCTCAAGCCTTCCATCAGCCGGTTTGCAGTTTCACACATGGCACAGCCGCAGCCACGTTGGATCTGTGCCTGTCAGCCACTCGCACAGCCTAGGGCAAGAGCCAGGAGTTGGGGCGTATTTCCTTCCTTTCCTCGTTTTCCGGTACTGGACCTTCTTGGCATGAGCTTAACAGAGAGAAGGGACTCGAGATGCTTCTGGGAGCTGTACCGGGCGTGCAGCTCGTGCGGTGGTTTGCTGGCGACTGGAAGCTCCACAGCCACCAATGAATGGCCTCTGGATTCTTCAGACCGGGGCATAATCCCTCCCTGCCCTACTGCCTGCCAGCGTTCACTGGCTCCCTTGGGAGAAAATCCTGCAGGGAGAAGGAAGATGAGGATTCGTTTTTCTGTTGCGAAGAACAATTACAGCAGTTCACCTTCGCAACAAGTTCATGCACGTGCTCACGTTGCTCCTGCCTCTCTTCACCTACCTGGCTCTCTCATCACCAGGCGTGTATCCATGGTGCGTAACGCTGGAAAACAGGCACAAAATGCAGCCTGGTGAGTGCCCCAAGGAGCATGGATTTGGGCAGGGAGCCTGCAGGTAGTCCTGACCTCTCAAATCTGTGTGAATTTGATCCATAGTGGTGTTTAAAATAAAATACCGTAAAAAGATACTTGCTTTTCCATGTCGTTGTGTCTGGGGAAGGGTGCTGAATTCCCCAAATGGAGGGTGGAGGGGAGGGCAGGAGCCAGAGGCAAATGCCACCTCCTGAGCCTGAGTGGTGGGCAGCGTGGCGCTGGCTCAGCCCTGTGTTCCTGATCCGTCATACAGCCACATCGGATCTTCCAAAGCCAGGAGTGTCCCTGATATCAGCACAGCTGCTGCATACAGCAAAACCGTGAGACACTAATGGGCTGAAAAATTCCTCTTTTCAAGCCTGTGCTTATAAGCCACGTGGATGCGTGTCTGGCTGTAAAAGTGATCCTCAACAGAACTCTCTACACTTTACCAGGCGCCTCCGAGAGTGATTTCAGCAGCATGGTGATTGCAGATAAGAGAAGCTGATGACAGGAATTAAGTCTGGGACAGAGGTGTGGATCTGTTTATAAAGAGGGAATACTTGGCATTACATGAAAGCGTGGAGAGTGAGAGGGCAAAGGATGGGAAGACTTAGGACTGTAAAAAAACTGTTCCTCTTCTTCTGGAAGCCCTTGGACAGAATACTGTATGGGCTATTTATTGCTTCTGCTGGCTAAAGGAAGACCCCACATATGGGCACTCTACCATTCCTATCAGCCCTGGAGCAGAGCCCAGGCCCCCCAGGATCCTCACTCTTGCTGTAAAACTACCCCAAAAACTGCAGTTTTGGGGTAGTTGTCCTGCGGACAGCACAGCGAATCAAGGCCCGTTTTCCACGGTGTGGGGTGCTGTGTTCCCCTTGCTCTCTCCCCTCACACGCCATCCTCTCCCAGGAGGGGAGAGATCTGGTGCTGATGGGAGTCCTGCTCCCTCCCTGGGCAGAGGTCAGTGCATGGTCAGGAGGCTCTTAGTCCATTCCTTGCACAAATGGAGGTGATGGCTGGTGTCTGAAAACCCCTCTGCAGCATCACCATCAGCCTGCCTGTGTGAAACACACCCATGAACCTTGCTGCATCGGCTCGGATTTGGTAAACAGGTTATTAAGGAACGGGCAAAGAGAGGAATCCAAACCGTTACTGTTACGCTTAAGCAGGGTGCCTTCAGTGCTGTTTCCTGAAGGAATCGGGGCTATTTATACAGGAGCAGTGCCTGCACAGGTAAAACAAGTGAGGCTGGGGAGGGAGAGTGGTCGGAGAGCTGCAGTGTCCTTGCACGCCCCTCCTGTGCTGTCCAGGTCCCTCTGGATGGC
>NW_010237584.1:51754-89140 GCF_000690775.1 Eurypyga helias | reverse complement strand
CAAACCATTCTGTGATTCTATTGTGTTCTCATAGGACAGTGTACAATATCATTTGTTAGTTACATATTATCACTTATAGTCAGGATGGTGATTCAGTGTCTTTGTTCTTATGATTTGAATGCTTTTTTATTCTCTCAGTAACTCTGACAGTCACTGAATTGTTGACTTAAGAATCGCAGGCTAGAGGGGAGTTGCAGGTGGACAATTTTTCCTGACAGACTTTCACTTAGGGTGGTGCTGTGAAGCATGTTACAAAACTTGTTTCCTTTGACTTTTCCTTGAGTGGTCCTGTGGATGTTATGTCCATTGCTTAACTAATAACATCTTAACTCTTTTTGCAGGATTGTTTTACTGTTACTTTAATAGTATTTGAGTTGTCTTTGCAAATATATAACCTGTTAACTGTTCAATTAGTGGCTTTCATGAAAAGAAAGGAATCTTTTAATATCCACATACAATACTCCTGATCAATGTAGAAGTGCAGTAAATATTTTGGAGCTGTATTTATTGCTTTACAACACTTCTATCTTGAACAATAATATATAAGTAGCACTAAAGAATGTGAGTATTTCTCAGACTTCAAGAGAAATTTCACTTGTGACGCAAGTAGTGGATATGGAGAATGCTATTTCTGCTCTGTTTGGGATGGTCAGGTTTATGGGAGTTGCAGACTCTTACAGAACAACATGTTCAGGAATACCAGTTGGTCCTGAAGGTCTCTTAGTGTTAACTTAGTGTCTACATTCAGACTTCTGTAATCATACTGTCTTTGCATAGTGTCCTCCTATATTCTTGCTTTAATTATTTTGTTACTGCTAAATATCTATTAGCATGTGATTTGTTGTTAAACAAAACCAAACCTTTTTCTCTGAAGAATAAGCTTTCTTTGATATGGAGTAAAGTAAATTTTGAGAACTATTATTTTAATCAAAACTAGATAAAACTCAAAGATGAAGCCCTTAGTTTTTTCAATTGAGTCAAAAGCAATACGTCTGGAAGACCCCAAGGAAATCAGTAATGGTCAGCCTGGGGTTGTCAAGTAATGTCAAACTAGTCTAATTTCTTTCTCTGAAATGTAACCTTTTCTGTAGAAAGCAAATCCACTACTTCTCCTTTCTTTATTACAGTTTTGCAGACTTTCATCTGATATTCTCAGCAGCAAGAAAAATATGGTATGCTCCAGGGATACCTATAAAAACTGTTTAGGGGAAAAAACCCCAAAACTCCAGAGCGTATAGTTTGCTCAATATATGAACAAGACTATAGGCTGTGAAACCTGGAAGTCTACTCAACAAGTATACCGAGTTGGGAGTATTGCATCAGTTTTTCATGGGGTACTTCAGTTGTGAACCAGCTGAAGAGATGCCTAAGGTGAACAATAAAAGAAAATCAAGTGCTCCATTTTGAAGATTGAGACTTGTGTGAACAGAGCATGTTCATGTGGTTTATCTTAGGCAGGAAACTAAAGGCAGTGACATCAGTCCAGGTATATGGAGGCTACTAAGTATGGTGTTCTCTAGATAGTGGTACACTTTGGGCCCTAGCAAGGAGAGAGAAACTGTTCTCCTTTCTAATATTATGGATAATGACAACTTTTGTTTATATTTGTCAGTCTCTTCACCTGCTGCTAAAGGCCTTCAGAGAAGCATAGGTGCAGTTAATGCTGTCTTGAGGATGGAGGGCTAGGGTATTCCTCTCTTATAGGCTTTTAATCCCTCCCCCACCCCTCCTCTGGAGAGGGCTGAAGGAGGGGAAGCTAGGCAATTGCTTGGGTAACAGCCACGTTTGCTGACTGTTAGTGCAGGCTGTGGATGCTGTCAGGAGTCAGTTTAGTTGCCTCAAAGATGTGGTTTGGCTAGACTGACAGGCTTTCTTCCTGCATTCACAGCTGCATCTTCTCCATCAGGGAGGTTGGCAGTGTGACAAGCAAGGAGTGTGAATATTTCATGTCCTAAGTTTACATAGTGATAACTTAGTATTAAGTGTGTTGCTTCATCCAACAATTGTTTTTAACTTAAGTTGACCAGGTTACCTGAAGCTTCCTGGAAAGAAGGTCGTATGCAATAATGTGGTCAGTTGACTTTGTTGGCTGCCAAATGCTCACCCAGCTATGTTCTCTCTTTCCCCATCAACAGGATGGGGAAAGAAATAAGACTGAAAAATCTATGCATTGAGATAGACAGGACAATCATGCACCAGTTACTGTCATGGGCAAAACAGAACTGAGGAAAATTGCCAATTCAAATGGATTTGAATTTAAAAAAAAAAAGACACTATTTAAAATGCCCTCCTGCCATCTACCTACTCTGTCCCAGGCTCAACTTCTTGAGTCCTGACTTTGGAGTGACACAGTGAGGATGGGGAATAGGGAATTGCCATCAGTCCATAACACTTGCTGCTGCTTCCTTTTCACATTTTGTCTCTGTTCCAGCATGGGTCTGCTCCATGGGCTGTAGTTCCTGTCAGAAGAACTAGCTTTTGTGTATGGGATCTCTATAGGGGGCAGCTTCCTTCAGAAAATAACCACATAGCCTGTGGGAGGACCCTACACCAGAAGTGGATATCTGCTTCAGCATGGTCCTTTTAACAGGCTAGGGGGAAGTGTCTGATCCATTGCCTGGAGCAGCACCTCCTTCTCTGGGTTTGGTGTCTACAGGGCTGTCTTTCACTTTTTTCCTCACTCCTCTCTATCTGGTATTTTCCCCATTCTTAGATGAGTTTTCCCAGAGAGGCCACCATCTTCCCAGAGAGGCCACCATCTTCATTGCTGGGCTCAGCTTTGGCCAGCAGTGGGTCAGTTGGAGCCAACAGGAAATGGCTGTGCCCAGCATCAAACAGCCTCTGGCCTGTCCTCAGAGAGGACACCCCTACAGCCCCTTTGGTACCAAAACCTTGCCATGCCAATGCAAATAGTGTCTTGCATGAGGAGTCTAGCATTGTCTTGGTTGGCATAACTGTTCAATAACATACCACCAGTTTTCTTTACTCTGGTAATAGATACTGGCCCTGAGAGGATGGCTGCTCCTTTAAATTTTTGTGTTGCTTCACTGTTGGTTCAGAGTCACAGAGTACCTGTTCTAAGAAGATTAACAGTTTCTTTTTTTTTGTTGGTACATGAGTACCACTGTAGGAAACAACTGGGCAGATGAATATCCTTTTAGCTTTTCAGAGGTGCAAATATTAACAATTTTTAGAAGTTAATTTTGAGGCTTTTTAAAGAGGTACCACCTAAGTCTGTGGTCTAAGATCATGTGGTCATTCTTGCTCAGAATGAATTAAGTTTAAAATTCCATGACTCTTAATAATGCTTTGGAATTATCCATATATGAAACAACTTTGCTTGATTGAAAACTGAGCGCAGGGATAGCAGACCAAGAGCTCTTTAAATAACTCAAACAAGGATGATGCAGAGGTTAAGGGAAAGTTTAGGAAGTTGAAGGGAAATACCAGGGAAAACTGTAAGCAGAATACAAATAACGTCAGAAAAGATTTAGCAGCTTCAGACTTGACTGTATGTAGTAGCAGTGGAAAAATACAGTAATCAATTGAGTATTTCTGTACTAAGTGGCCTGACATATTAAACTGAAATGAAATTAAGCTTTCCACTGTGACCTCGGAAGTAGTATGTTTGCAGTTTTACTATTGACAAATGTTCTGTATTGACATTTTTGTCTTGACTTTTCTTAGCCTGGTCGTAATCCCCTATGTTCAAATGTAAAACAAAGCTTTAACTAAACAACTTATTACTAGTTGGATATTCTAGTTGGTTTAAAGCTAGTAAACAGCAGTACAATAGTGTCCCAATAAGGCTGTGAATGACAGATTTGTCCTTTGCTATAGGTGACAAAAAGCAAGTGAGAGTGAGCTCCTGCTGCAGTGTTGTTTGAGCCTATCTTAGGCTTTCTGCAGGTGGAAAGGAAGTACTTATTCTTTCCCTTACCTACATACCAAATGATACCTAACTGGAGTCATGTTTTTAATTTAAGTTGGGTTGATACCACTTGATAAGGCTCTGCCAGGCTGTGTAAATTGCCAGCTCAACTAGTGGTCTGAGTGTTGGTATTCTCTTAATTGTTGTCCAAGTACCAGTTAATAGACTAGAAATGAGGTGTTGACTGGTCTGTAATGAGTTGAGGTACAAGGAAAATCTAGGTCCTAACATAAGGATCTCTCCTGTGACAGACCTAAGTCAACTGATGCTTTGAAATTGTGTAAATGTAGCTTGATGTTAATTGCAAATCATTTCTGGTTCAGTAGTCTTAATAGCACTGTGGAAATACAGGATTAACTGCGGTAGAATGAAGGTCTTCAATATTAGTCTTCTCAATCTTGTATTTAATGAGACTGCAGTTGAGGTTAAAATAGGAAGAGGAGTTCTATTTCAACACTACTTCCAAGCGTGTTACATATCACTTCAGGAGACCTATTCCAGAGGAGATATGGAGGCCTGTTTACTGGCCATAGTTGGCAGGTGTAATACAGAAGTAATACAAGCTTCAGCTTCTGTCTTAATTGTTTTGAAATACCTATTTCCTGTATGGCTAGTATCTAGTGGGAGTTTGCTGTGAAGCGGTAAAATTTGAGTACACTTAAATATGTGGAAATGTGCAAGTTAATACTTACCTTGACATTAGTCTCTAAATCTTTCCTTAACAAGACCTACATGACTTGAGTTGTTTTGTAAGCGTTGCTCTAATATTGTGTTTGAGTTCTACAGGTAGAAGCTTATCTTCAGAATTTAACGAACAATGATAGCATTGTAACTACAAATATCTTTAATAAGAAGCTATAATAAAGACCTTAACATTTCAAGGTGGCTGAGTGCCAAGTTTTACAGTTAATAAAATAATTTAAACTAAAACTGCTTCATTCATGTGGAAGACCATGCTTTGTGTTCCATTCCTGCATACAGAACACTATTGTCTTGGGAAGTTCAGCTTGCTTATCTGAGCACATTCTGTCACTGGGTTTCTAGGAAAATACAGTGAACCTGTTGGAGCTGTAACTGAATGGGTTTGCTGTCTGGGCTCACTTTTGTGCACCATCCCCTACCCCCGCCAAAAAGATTGAGGGAGAAAATGCACCAAGAAGTGGAAAATTATTTCCTGAACTAGCTTGTAGCCTAGGAAAACAATAGGGTTTTTTGTTGAGGACAGTTTGAAGAACAAAGTCCCTGGTTTGAGTGCTGTATTTGGTAGGCATAATAAAAACTTTCCTGTATTTTAATTAATATCTTAAATGACCTTATTTCTCTGAATCTGCTTGACTCAGACCATTCATAAAAACTAAGAAATTAAGCCACCTTTGAAAGAAAGTGGCTTCTTCATCTAAATGTAAAAATGAGAAGGAAATGGGGAAAACAGAATGTACAGGTATCAGAAATACTATTTTCAGTTCTCTAAACTTAATGCTAAGTTGCCTGAATTCTTTTTCATATTTTGATTGTATTCAAAGGCTAAATAATTTAAGATTTTTAAGCTATCTTCTTATTTTAATCTAGCTCTTAAAACCTGAAGAAGTCTGAATTCACAAACCCAACTTTACTGCTGATATGGGTGGTCTACAAGATCTTTATTTACTCCTAGTAAACTGTGTTTCATATGCCACTTCGGCTTAGCCTGTTCTTTTGTATGTCAGACATTTCCACATTAGTGTGCAAAAGCTTACAACAAAAATATTCAATTACTGATTTTAAAACCAATAGCAGTATCTGATTTAATTATTATAAATAATCATATTTATAGATTTACCTGTGCTTATCTAAGCTTATGACTTGCTGGCCAAATAACTACAGTTGTTATACTTTCTTTGGTTTCAAATTCTTGAATAGTGCACACACTCCAAGGGAGGATTGTGGGCCAAATAACTCACCTAATGCATCTAAGGGGGAAGCTCTTCTGGAACTTTCTCCAAGGGAGAGGCCTTTATCTGGCAGTTGTGATGTGGTCATAGCATTCTCATTTTAATCATTTGTGGATAGATAGTGTTTTAGAATAATAGTATTTAAGTAGGTAGCACTTACCTAGATTTTCTTGATAGTCAAATAGTTTTCCTACTACCTTAGTTTTTATAAGGATTTCTTTTTTTTCTTGTCCATTTTCAAGACTCCACACTGCTTCAAAGTTAAATTTCTAGGTGACTTAAAACTTTGAGTCAAAATACTTTGTAACGTTAATTTCCAACTTGAACGTTGGAAATTGCTTTGGAATATCCAGTACTGATGAGCATCTGAGGACTTTAAGGCAGAAACAAGGAAAAAAGTAGACCTGGTATTTGAGCTTGAGTCTTCTATCCTTCACAAGTGATTTGATCTTTGGGTGTTTTGAGTAGTGCTGCAGAAGGGAGCTGATCCTCAGGAAAGGGGAGATATTCCTTGTACACTGTGCACAGGCTGGCTTATGTTGGAAGGCAAACACACAGGCATGGTAGCCAGGGGCAACAAACTCTTATTTCCTTTAATTAAGCCAAGTGTGTGTATATAGTTAAAGTTTTCCATATTATATAGCAAGTACAGGTAGTGTGTTCTGCTGAATGCTGTGTTAATTTAATACATCTCATCTGTGTTCTTAATGAGATTTTTGAATTACAGGTAGACTTCCGTGTTGCATTACAGCACATAATGTACGTACCCACCAGGCAAAGAGCTGGTTCTCATCTTAGGTGATCCATTTTTTAAATGCTTAACATAAAGCCTGTTTCACAGAGTAAATACTTTGTTAGCATTTCTCTCAAGTATTTACCAAAAAGTTAGTTTCAAGTGTGTTTGAGCTCTGAGGTTGTCCAAGATCGTTAGTCCTTTGTTGAAACTTAAACAAGTCTTCACTTCTTTATCAACTGCAAGCACTTTCAGTTAAATTGTAATAAATCTTACTTTTAGATTGTGTGGGGAGTGTTCTTCATCATTGTGGCGCTGCTCTTCACTGTCTCGCTGTTCTTGTCAAAGTAAGTACATTTCAGCTTTTTTCTTAACCACTTAAATTACATATTTTCTGGTCTAACATCATATTCAGGGTTGGTTTGCTTCAAGAGTCAACCCACTTTTCTAGGATACATTTCTGTAACTAGAGATGCATTTCTGATTATAATAGTATATATTGAAACTGAGCAAAATGTGCTAAAACAGATTCAAATAAAGGATGTGGTTCAGCTTGATTGACTGTGTGCTGCTGGAAACAGTTCTGATTCAGCAGAGAAATTGAGCATATATGTTAAAGTTCAAACTACAGAAGTATTCTGATTGCTTGAATGCATCTTAAATGCATGTAGGTATGTCCTGGGCTGGGTAACAGGTGCTTAAATTACTGCAGTAAATGACATGTATAATCCATTATGATGTGCATTACATTGTAATTGTTTCAGTGTTGAAAGCACTGTAGCCAGCTGTATGTCTGATGGATTTCAGTGAAGATTGACACTTCCTAAAGGTCTCAAATGTTGCCATTTTTTAATTTTTCAGACTGGTCAAATAAGCTTTATGACCCAAACTAGGGAAAAGCTAGAATGCCAAGGAGGTGCAGAAATCAATATACCTTTTCACAGGGCAAGTACAATGAATGTGGTAAAACAAAGCATGTGTCTGTATAGATATGAAAAAGCTGTCAGTCTCTGGGCTGAGTTTGGCTTTTTTGAGCTGCCCTTTTAAAATAAACTGGAGACAAAGCTCTGGGGTAATCATAGTACTTACCCAGTTTTTCTTAATTACTGCAGTTTGGACAAAGCTCTGCATTCGGCTGGCTTCAATTCAGGATTTATAATTTTAGGAACTAATCTCACCAATCCATTGAATATGCTGTTACCTGTTCTTCAAACAGTAAGTAAAAATTGGTGCTATACATATGTAAGGATGCTCCTCTGTTTTCTGGGAGGCTGTCAAGAGGCAAACTACACTTCTCAAGTAATTAATTTAAAACCAAATTGTCTAGATGTTTGTTCTGTAAAAGCAAGAGAACTTCTTTAGTCATGGTCTTAATTATTAGATACTGGTATGAAAATCTTGGGTGGATGGCAGCCAGTTGCTGGAGGAAGGGGCTGCTTGAAACTAACTTTCATCTGATGGAACATAGTGGCAGTGAAGAATGAGGTTGCTGTTGTTCTGTGCATGACAACTACAAGTAACTTTCTCCCATGCCCTACATACACTTTAGTTGTTTGTGGACTTGAGAATTTATCCCCCTAAGTGAGGCAAAATCACTTTTTCACTTTTTAATGTGTATTGCACACCTTGAAAAATACATTCCACTCTGTGGAGTTATATATGTTATAGTAATGCATTAGTCTTTGAAACAGGCCCTACATAAGAACAAACATCTCAACTTCAGTAGGGTTGGAAGGCACCAAGGCCACATTGAAATAAGTCAGTTGGTCATGGGTAAGCTAAGGAAAAGAAAAGCCTTCATGTAAACCAGTGCTTTACTCTCCCCTAGCTGAGTTCTTTCCATGTTCTTGGTATAATGGGTTGGCACAATATATTACTTCCCCATGGTTCCTAAAACAATTGAACACCTAAGCTTGCAATTTACTGAGAAAAGTAGTGTTCAGCAGCAGTATTATCTCAAGTTGTTATTTATCTAAACATAAAATCAATTTTTGTTTGCAAATATGTTCAAAAAGATTCACAAATAGGATGCCTGTACAGTCTTAAATGATTGTTGCCGCTGTACACTTTTTTAAATGTATTCTCAGAATGAAATTAAATATTTCTTGGCCTGAAATTGTACAACACTTCAAAATTAAGGCAAGTTTTACGTTAAAAATGCTCAGTTGCTTTCTCAAACTAATTGTACAAGCTCTATTAGCAACAAGCTTTATTTGGAGCCAGCATGTAAAACTTTTAAAATGGAAGGACTATTACTACCTCAGATGCTATAAGTAGAAACTACTTATTTAGCTTTAAGTAGGGGAAGAATTTGTTTTCCAGTTTGAATTTTTTACTGTCTTTTTAACTGCTTCTCTTCTCGCTTATAGGTTTTTCCACTTGATTATATTCTTATTACAACTATTGTTATGTACTTTATCTTCACTTCCATGGCAGGGATTCGGAATATGGGTATATGGTTCTTCTGGATAAGGGTAAATATAACTTAAGAGTTTTGTTTATACTCAGTAAGATGTTAAATATGTGATATTGAATATAGTCAACAAATAGACATGTACTGCTGCATAAATACTGGATGTTGCAAATAGCACTGTATGTTTAATGGGTGTTAGAAGCCTATTGTACACTTATCACTGTTTTTTGAAAGGTGTTCTGTTTTGCTCAGTAATCAGACTGAAACTGATGTTTCAGTGTGATAAGCAATACAGTCAGCTGACTCTTCAGCTTCTGACATTTCTAAGTTAAAGCCATATGATTCTGATATACTTCGTTAGTGAATTTTATGGTCAAAATATGAAATGCACATGCAGTCAGTAGTGCTTGACTTGCTTTATAGGTGTCAAGCAACTTTATCTAGCATTAAGAGATAAAACAGTACAGTGATGATAATAGCATATCTAAATATGGTAATAGTGCAAATCTATCACCGCATCTGAAAACACAGCTTTGTATGCAACTTACACCTGTGATGCTTGGTGAAATATTTCCCTGCTTCTGTGCCAACTTCCACTTTCATACTGTCACCCTTCTGTGTGGTAACACACCAGAACTCTGAACTGTGACCCTAAGACCTTGGGTTGAGTTAAGGTTGGTTGTTACTTTTGTTCTTCTATCACTTACCCCCTCAGTTGCCAGATTCTTTATCCTAATATGGTACTCGGGTTGAGCTTTTATGGATTACAGAATGGGCTGCTATCTACAGGGTAACAATGAGGGATTATATTGTTCCCTGTAGTGCAAAGTAGAAAAGATGCCACCATATGGTGCACATGTTTTCTCAGAGCCTGGGAATACTCCCTCCTCTGTTTCTGGATCTGATGAGAGGTGTAGTGATGGATGACACCTCACCTTGACCAAAGGACACAATATTCTTTGAAAAACAAAGGCACGGTTTCTTCTCAGGCAACACCATTTAAATCTTGCTACTAGCTGCTGGTTTATAAATTCTCTGCATCATTAATACGAACAAGAATTAACTTGGTTAAATAGCTGTGCTTTGAAATTCAGGTAAATACACATGAAAAACTGCTTTGACTCATTGGAATTAAGTTGCCAGAGGATAATTTTAGCAGCTTCCCACTTCTGTCTGTTACTTTAATTAAAGAGGATTCAAAATGTCTTCAAGAAAAAAAAGTTAATATTTGTATGCTTTCTGCTTTTAGCTTTACAAAATCAGACGAGGAAAAACTCGACCTCAAGCACTTTTGTTTCTCTGTATGATACTTCTGTTGATAGTTCTTCATACAAGTTACATGATCTACAGTCTTGCACCTCAGTATGTAATGTATGGAAGCCAAAAATACCTGGTACAGGTGAGATGTAATACTTTTTTCTTAAAGTAAGACTTTAGTTTTGTCTAAGATACTGTTGACAGTGACTCTTAAAGCCAGGCCCACTCTCAATTTTCAAGACCCTTTGGAGCTATTTTTTTTTAACTACTAGTAGGTCTCTTAATACACAAGCCAGAATATGGTTGTACTATAAATAACAACTTAATTCCTAGATCATCCTCAAACAGTGTAAAACTGAGTATTGCTTTATATCGTTTGACAAGACAGCTACTAGTTTCCATGAGATTTTGTACTGATACGCTTAAGTTGCTGAGTGACTGCAATGAGGATTAGTTTCAGTGTAAGTCTGTCTGTAGGCTGAAAGCAATGTTATTCCATAATTGATAGTTTTATATGCATGTTTGAGAAATGACCAAGACAACTTGGTACAGTAGAGCAGGATAATCTGAACGAAGCTGAGTATGTGCTGATTAATCACATTTCAGACACTTTGGACTGTCCAGCTCCATGAAACTCATTGCAGTTCGTGTTCTATAAAATCTACAGAACTAAGTAGTTAGCACTAGTCTCTGCTTTTATTAGTGCACTTTTGTGTAGTTCAAGGTTTTACTTTTTTTAGTCTTTCCTCTTCTGTACCTGAAGGCTTTAGTTTGGGTATTTCCTATTTTGTGTGGAGACTTACATATTTATGGCGAAGTTCAAAGTTACTGTTCTTAAGCACCCTGAGTTTTTATGTCAGCTCTTCACCAAGATCTGGTATCCTACAGGGGTCAGCTTTGTTAGATCTCACCTTGCAAATATAGGCAATTAACCAGGTTATAGTTGCTCATGTTCAAACACAACAAAGTCCAGATCGCTTGATGTGGTGTTTGGGATTTAAGTTTCATAAAGACTAAACAACTGACCCAAAGTGGTTAGGAGAAGGGAATCAAATAAGAGTGAAGTAACTGGATGCTACTTTGAGCATTTGGAATACTTCTGTTAGCTTTCCAGCATGTTGTGTCTCTGGGAGGAGAACACCACTGGTTTAAAAAAAGAAAAAAAAATCACCCACTAACCTTCAGCAGAAAACATTTAGTGAAATGTGTAACTTAACACTATCAAGTTTTTTCAGTTTGAACGGGATATGCAGGATACTCTGAGCAAGGGGATTACAAGGAGAACTTCAAATAGTGTTAAACATGTTGGAGAAGAGGAACCTCATCAGCTTAAATGTGCTGTGTGGAAGTGGTAGAATTGTCACTGCAGGAAGTGAAGCATTCAAAAAATGCTACTTTGCTGCTGTCTTTACATCATCCTGATGCCAATCCAAGCACAGTAATGGAATCGCCACAGGGGAATTGAATATTTGGTATTTTGGAATTTTAATGTGGTTTTATTAGTTTTTATGCTAGATATAACTAATACAACATAAACATGCTTAGGCATCTATAAAATGGCTCAACCTGTCAGAAATGGGGTAGTAGCAGTAAGAAACTAAGCTGAAAGTCAGTTTCTGAAAGCAGTTTGAGTTTACGTAGGACTCGGGACATGATTACTTGCTGTGTATGTAGCTATCATATATCTGACTAAATTATGAACTCAAGTCCCAGCAAAAGGCAGTTTTTATACTGTAGACTGTATGTTTAATTACAGTTCAGAACCATTGTGGGTGGAAGGGTGGGAAGGACAGTTTCATTAAGGATCCTACCAAGCTAGTCTTTAAAACTTTCAGTGACCTAAGAAAAGAATCTTTCATGATAAAGCTTGTAGATAACATAGAATGATGAAGAGAAAAGTAAATGAAGATTGTAGCTGTTTGTTTTGCTTCATGAATGAAATGGCAGTGTTTCAGTAAAATTGTGTATATTTTACTGTATAGGGGGGCAGAAGAACTGAGACTTAACAAACACTTGAATGTTAGTGTTTGACAAAATATCTGCACACAGATATTTAGTTTGTAATGAAAAGGGTGAAGAGGATGGAGCACAGCAGTAGGGAAGCTCTTATGTCATTCAAACAGCTATTGAAATACAATCCTGGTCAGCACTGCAAGAAGGATTAGCTGGAATGGTTGAATAGAGCTACAACATTTCATTTAAAGGATTAAAAAAATGTTATGGTCAAGATAACCATTCTAGGTCTTTTAGCTTCGTATGTTCCATTTCAAAGCTGTCTTTAAAGTGTATAAAGTAACTTGGGTAGAAACTGGTCTTATTGTGAAAATAACATGAAGCGTAGAGTATGTTAGTAAATTACACCTGGACATCTCTGGAATACCAAATAAATGTAAGGTTTTCAGACAGTATGCTCTCAAACAACCTTTCAGAATGTACCAGACACATTTTCTGTGTCTCGCTACCCTGATAACAGAATGTTACGTTTTTGGTTTTGGTTTTTTTTTTAAATGAGGAGAGGTGGTGACTGGGAATGAAGGAGTGACACTTTTCTGTGGATGTTACCAATGAAGAGGTTCTTAAGAGTTAAGAATTGGCTATGATGGAACTGAGTGTCCAGGTACATACACAGGAACTGGGCAAGTGAAATAAATTTTGTGCCTAGGCAACCTTCCTGATGATGGAAGTTGGATGTACCAGTTTGCTTGGACAGTCTAGATTTTCATTGCTCACTGTTCTGGTTTAGGCCCAGCAAATAACAAAAGACTTTGGCTACTTGTTCCAGTCCATATTTTGCCTGTTAATTCTCTCAATTAATATCCTTTTCTCTAATTTCTCTGCCTTGTGTTGAGTGTCCATAAAAGGACTGTTGTGGTTTAGGTGCAGCCAGCAGCAAAAGACCACAGATGCTGCCTGATCACTCCTTCCCCAGGTGGGACAGGGAGGAGAAAATACAAGGAAGGGCTCATGGGTCAAGACAAGGACAGGGAGTGATCACTCACCAGTTAGTCATAGGCACAACAGACTCAACTTGGGGAAGAAAAATCAATTTGCTTAGCTACTAATCAGATCAGAATAGGATAGTGAGACAAAACCAGACATTAAAACACCTTCCACCAACCCTTCCCTTCTTCCCAGGCTCAGCTTTGCTACCAATTTCTCTACCTCCTTCACCCCCAGCAGCACAGGGGGATGGGGAATGGGGGTTGTGCTCAGTTCATCACATGTGGTCTCTGTTGCTCCTTTCTCTTCCGAGGGAGGACTGCTCACTCTTCCCCTGCCCCATTGTGGGGTCCTTCCCACAGGAGACAGTCCTCCACAAACTTCTCTGATGCGAGTCCGGCCTACAGGAGTTTGCTTGCAGTTTTGTTCATTAAATGCTCCAGTGTGGGTCCCTTCCATGGGCATCCTGTCCTTCAGGAGCAGACTGTTCCAGCATGGGCTTCCCATGGAGTCATGAGCTTCTTCAGGTACAGCTGCCTGCTCCGGCATGGGGCCTTCCCTGGGCTGCAGGGGCGTCTCTGCTCCCCCGTGACCCTCCAGGGCACAGCCTGCCCTCTCACCATGGGCTGAAGGGAACCTCTGCTCCTGCCTACCTCCTCCTGCCTTTCTGCTCTGACTTCTGGTGTGTGCCTGATTGTCTCACATACCAGGTCTCCCTCCTTCTACTTCTTTCTCTGATCTTTCCAGTCCTGCTGCTACTTCTCTTTTTCCTCTTAAGGCACTGACTGGCTCTGGCCAGAGGTGGGTCTGACTTGGAGCTGGGGAAGCTTCTAGGAGCTTCTCTTAGGAGCCCCCCGTGTCCCTTTCCTGTTACCAAAACCCCCTCACCACAGTCAATTTCATCAGTTAAGGTAACAGCACTGGTAACCAACACTTCATTGAAACAAGCAATTAATAAGCAGTAGTCCAAGTCAGCTTAGTGGATGAGTGGGCTGATACATATGTATATCAGAATCTGGTGGCTCAGTGTTTAAGAGCACTTCCCCCTTTTCTCTGCTCTACAGTAATTCCCAGTCTAGTAACCTGTCAAACTAATTTGTAACCAAAATCTATAGTGATGTGTTAGACAGGTTAGAATCCCCTTTGAATCTTGAACTGTTTCCTTTGGAGACTGTTACTCTTGACAAGACCTTTTAACTTTGAAGTGCTGTCGACTTTTACTGGTAATTGAATATGTGCAGAAAAATTGAGCTCTTGTGAGGCAATTAATGTTAGCTAGACCTGGGCTACTTGCTTTATTTAACTCTTTGACCAATGGAGTGTTCAAAGCATGTTTCCCCAATTTATCAAAAGTGTCTTCAGCTATGATGTCTGTAGGAAACTTTTGAAAGTTTCTTTTGGATCCAGTGCCCTTACCAACTGAGGCTCTGTGTAGGGGTTGCTCAACTTGCATAGCTAGTCTTCCTTCAAACAGGATGCTTGCTTTCATCTCTTAAGGCAACCTTTTTAACATCTGCTAAACAGCCTTGAGTCTGTAGCCTTTCACAAAGGTAAAGCATTTGTCCACATCCAAGCCTTTTCAGCTTTGCATCAAAAAACAACCTTGCCTGTACTTGAAGTGTAATTGCTATTTGTAATCAACATGGCCAAGTTTTCCATTTGTCTGAAAGAAAGACCACTGCTTGCTGACGTTTCTACCTTGTGGAAACCTGTAAGGTTTGACTGGCTCTAACAGGAATTACATGTCCAGCATTTGTCAATTGACACTTTTCCCCGACTGAGGGCCAGAGCAGCCACAGTATCAGTTACTTTCATATAGATAATTCTGAGGAGTGGATCTAAGCTGCGGGACATAAAGTGTCTCCATTGTCATCATTAGGAATCCAGATGTATCCCTTAAATGGCCAAGTGTGCAAACAGATCTTTAGGTTCTTCATCCTGAACTTAATTTGTTCCTGCTTATGTAACAGGCTGTAACCTAAACCTTTATATCATAGCTTGCTAGTTTCTTAAGTGTCAACTCTTGAAGCACACACGCTGAGTTACTGTACTTGGTTTTGTCTTCTGCTTGTCCTTGAGGCATCCTGCCTTCAGCTTTGGACTGGATGTGATAACTGGAGCACTAGAGTTTCTCTGACAATACTCACACTAAAAATGTCTGAGACTTGAGTGCTTCACTGTATAATGCCAAGTAAATTATTTTGAGGAATTGTTCTGGAGACACACCTCTGCTGTCACTTGTGCATCTCTACCATGTCCAGTCATTTTCTCAGTGTTCTGCAGGGCAAAAGGACCTCTACCTCAAGTGTATGTATGCTAATAAAAAGCGTTGAGATGACAGCATTGAGGGCAAGGCTCTCATACATTTTCTGGGAAATCAGCACACCTTGGTTGCCTCTGAAGTGCGTGAATACTAATGCATGCAGCAGAGGAAATAAAGGAGTTAAAAGATTGCATGCAGTTGCAGGTCTGCAGTCTTGCTGTGATTGGAGATGGGGTGAAATAGCTTATGCAAGTGGAGTGCTGCCATGGCTAGTTGTGGGCTCTGAGGGTGATAGGCTGGGATGGCCAGCAGGGAGAGTTGACCTTTATGTGAGAAAGCACTGGGAATGTGTGGAGTCTTGCCTTGGGATGGATAAAACACCTAAATGCTTACGGATTAGGATTAGAGTGCAGATTAGCATGGGTGATATTGTCTGCTATAGGCTACCTAATCAGGAGGAAGTAGCAGATATTCCCTTAAGGCACATCTAAGTAACTTCATGTTCACAGTCCCTGGTCCTCGCAGGAGGCTTGAACCACCCAGGTATCTGCTGGGAAAGCAACACAGTTGAGGCCAAGCAGGAGGCTTCTGCTGTTGACAACTTCCTGACATGGGCAATTGAGGACCTGAAACAGGGAAATGCTGTCTTGGACCTGGTGCTAAAAACAGAAGTGATCAAGGGCAGTCTTGGCTGCAGTGAACATGAGATGGTGAAAGTTCAGAATCCTGAGGAGAGAACAGGGAAAATGGTAGGATCATGACCCTGGACTCAGGGGAGCAGGATTTAGCCTGTTCATGGACCTCCTTGGAATAGTTCCAGCATACAGAAACCAATTCTATCCTGGCAGAGATGTGGGTTGTTGGGGTTTTTTTTTCCTTCACTCTAATTTCTTTCACTGGATGTAGTCATATTGAACTCTTGCTGAGTCTTAACTAAAACCTAACAATATTTATGGTAATAACTTAATGTAAGTAATAACTTCCAGATTAATCCTCTTCTCTGCAATTTGGCTTTGTGTACAACTCCTTTTGCTTTGTTTAATACTTGTGTATTTTGCTTTGTGTTGTACTAGTTATAATCTTAAATTTGAATGTTAAACTTTAGGTACATAATATAACAATGGTGTTCAACTGAAAGTTAATGAGTGCCATTTCTCTTGGTATGGCAAATGTGGTTCTTAATGTTTATTTTGAAGGATTAGTACTATGAAATGCTTTACTTTATCTCTCTTAGAATGCATGTGTTGGGTTTTTTTGGTGTAAAGGTAGAAAACTTTAAGTGGACCTTCACAAGGTTTTGCATTGTATAGGGGAGAAGAAGGGATTGCTAGAGAAAGAGGGTGGGTTTATGGCTTTAAGGTACAGTCCAGTGCCTTGACCTTGTGGAAAGCATTTAGAGTTGAATCCAGATATGTCAGAAGTCTTAAATTACAGGAGTGTTCATGGAAAACAAGAATGTCGTCAGACCTGGGAAAAAGAATAGGTGTTGTCAAAGTAAATGCACAGGTCTAGCTATTGCTGCATGTCAAACTTCTACTATTTAAAAAATTAAAATTAATATAGGTAAGGAAGTCAAAATTTTGAAATGGCAAGATTTTAATTGTTCTGTGGTTTTTTGTATGTCCCTGTGTAATGGTACAACATAACTGTTCTTCTGAAAGAAGCATTGTCTTTGACTAAGCAGTGTATGTTGTAATGGTGACAGCCAGCTGGAGTACCTCTTGGAGATGGACCACTGCTAAATGTACACTGAATAATTGAAATTTCATGTCTTACCCTGTTGCTTTTAATCTCCATACTGGCCTCTTACTTTTGGTTCTACATTAGTTCCTGATTCCTGTGCCTAATCATACTCCTTTTGGGTCAGTTTCTTCTGAGGCAGTAGTGGTCTACATACTTCCATGTGTTCATATGAAACAAAGTTAACTGCTCATACAAACAGCTGCTTGTTAGGATAGGTACTTGTTTGTTTCTGTTGAATGTTCAGAATAAAAGCTGAATTTACTTAATATCGATAAACTTTCTTGATTAGTTGTCAGAGAAACACAGTTTTATGTGCCAGCTTGTTCCGATTTCCCATAGATTTTAAGGGACATCTTTTCAGCCTGAAGGAGAAAAGGTGTTGTCCCTTACTGATTTCTTTAGAGGGCTTCTTGTTTAGAAAATCATGAGGGTGAAAGTACGTACAGTAGATATGAGACCCTTAGTGTATGAAGAAATCAGTGTAGTATAAAGGATTTGCATTGGACTCTACTGAAATTATTCACTGATTATTCAAAAGTAAGTGTGGTGCATAAAGAATTCATTCAATCTCTGAAAGGGTCAATCTTCCAAAGACTTGAGACACTGAAAACCCAAATATTCCTGTTCCAGTAGTTTACTTAAGCATAATTTGTCTTCCTACACTCTGGCTATCTAAGTGTGTTGGATACTATCATCTGGCTTTTGGACCAGAAGTAAACTGCATTAGGTATTGTTCTGCAAGCCTAACACTTCTGTGGTGTCTTCATCACCAAAGTTACATTCTAAATTCATTTTCTGCACAATTAAAAGGTTTAATTTTAGAGATGAAGTTTGTCTTTCACAAGTCTTCAAAAAGATCACAAGCTATTAATTTTTTCTAAATGAAAGCATATTAAGAAATGTTGGTGTTGTACCACTTACAACTTACTCTACATATACTGTTCAAAACCAATCTTAATTCTTTTGAATATCGTACAAGTTTTTTCAAAGCCTTTTTTCTAGAATTAATAATTTATTGGGAGATATGTTTATTTCAGGGGCTATCATTGTGTATGGAAGAACACTGCTGGTGGACTAGTGTACTAATTTTCCCTATTTATAATGCAGAGTAATAAGACAATTGATGGCCAGCCAAGGAATGTGACATTTATATCTAAAGACTGTGATGCAGATGCACCTGAAGGTAAGATAAATAAATTTCTTGTTTTGCCTATGTGATATGTACATGCTTAGCTGTAATAAGCAGCTCAGTCTCTTCACAGCTTTGATTTGCTTTAGTCAGCTATGAAGCTTTGATGTATAGCTATGTCCAGGAAAAAAGCTTTCTTACAGCTTATTTAATTAACTTGAAGAAATTACTGTTTTCAGTAGAAATCATGTGTAACAACATTCCAATTAATATTAAAATCTCCCTTTTGCTTTAACATGTATGTAGAAAACCTCTTAAAATGAACCCTAGCTGATGATAAGTTTAGCATCTGGAGTGTCATTTCAATGTGTGTGTTTATCATAGAAACATGCAGAGAAATATTCTATTAAATTTAGCAAGAAAACTCAGATCTAAACTTCTCAGTGCAACTATATAGATAAAAACTGCAGAAATATCTTAAGATGTAAATATGAGCTGTTGCACAAGCAGCACCACCAGTGGAACTAGACATTTTAGGCAGTTATCCTCTAATACTCAACTTATTCCCTATAACATCAGTAAACTCCTGCTCACCTCTTATTAACAATCCTTTTTTTGACCAGTTATTTGGGCAGAAGATGTACTGCGAATATTCTGGAGCTGAGAGTAGTGACTGGGAAGCAGATAGGTAGTTGTGGAGCTTTCTTTGACTTTCTATGTAAGCCTTAATGTTGAATTTCTTTGAGAGAATGGTAACACTTTTTTGTCTTCATTCCTCTCTGAAATTTGGCTAAAGCTGGTAATGAATTTTAGTTGGGTGTCACTAAAAAAATCAAGCTAATTGATTTGATTGTGCTGGATTTCTGTTTTACTATATTGCCCTTCCCTCTGTACATAATTTTTTTCAGTTTGAATTACACTAGCCATTGCAGTACTGGTACTGCTGTTTAAGGTCACCATCAATTTTATTGATTGTTTTGGTCTCTTCTTTAAAAAATTGATACCAGCAAAAGATTTATGGCCTTCAGAAAGGTCCAGATTTCTTCAGGCTGAAGGTCTCAACTGTACTTGCTCTGGCAGGCTTTCAGCTCTTCTATGTAAAGAGGAGTTGAATTATGTATGCATTTATATATTCTAAAAAGGCTTGAGAGTATGTGTTAATTGATAGAAAAGATAAACACTTGTCCTGTATTGTCATCGTATTTATCAGTATTCTGTATCTACTGAGTTATGACTGTGCTTCTAGAAGAACATAGAATCTTTCAAGTTGGAAAAGACCTTTAAGATGATCAAGTCCAACCATAAACCTAGTACTGCCAAGACCACCACTAAGCACCACATCTAAATGTCTCTTAAATACCTCCAGGGATGGTGACTCAACCACCTCCCTGGGCAGCCTCTTCCAATGCCTCATAACCACTTCAGTGAAGAATTTGTTTCCTAATATCCATCCTAAACCTCCCCTGGCACAACTTGAGGCCATTTCCTCTTGTCCTATCGCTTGTCAATGGGAAAAGAGACCAACACCAACCTCTCTGCAACCTCTTTTCAGGCAGTTGTAGAGAGAAATAAAGGTCTCCCCTGAGCCTCCTCTTCTCCAGGCTGAACAACCCTAGCTCCCTCAGCCACTCCTCACAGGACTTGTGCTCTAGAACCTTCCCCAGCTCTGTTGTCCTTCTCTGGACATGCTCCAGCACCTCTATGTGTCTTGAACTGAAGAGCCCAAAGCTGAACACAGGATTTGAGGTGCAGCCTCACCAGTGCTGAGTACAGGGTGACAATCCCTTCCCTAGTCCTGCTAGCCACACTGTTCCTGATGCAGGCCAGGATGCCATTGACCTTCTTGGCCACCTGGGCACACTGCTGGTTCATATTAGCAGCTCCTCAGGTTTTCTTTTTACTTGTGTTATTGGGAAAGATAATACTGACTTTTCAACTATTTTTGTACTAGTGGAGACAACTGGACCTTTAGTTCTTTGTTCCCAGTCTATCTGACTTTGGTCTTTTTTGCATGGTGGTTCCCCCTTGCATTTACTCATCTTCAAATTTAGTATGTAGGTGTTAGTCATGTTGCTGGTGGTTCATATAGTTTCCCAAGGGGGATGGATTTTTCTCCTGTCTTCTCCGTACATCAAAAATCATTCATCCTTTATTTCTGAGGGTTATTTTTAGACTTATTGCATTTTTAAGTGTGTTGATATTGGCAAATGTAATTGTTCAACTCTGTTTTTAAGCTGCCATGTTTTTGTGATTAAAAATAGAAACTATTCTGTGGCAGAGTTTAGAAGAGCAAAATCTATCATCTTTCAAAATGACATGCTGTACAGATCTTTCTTGTAGATAGTTTCTCGGCTTAGCTAGTGATTGCTGGGAGAAGAATATACTCAATGGCATTGATAAGCTCATTAGTCTTGACTTTTCTGGAATAATTCAAATAGCCTGTTTTCCTCAGATTTTGTTTCTTAATCGTAGGAACTGGGGTTGGACTGAAACTTCCTAAATTCTGCCTGTGCTTCATGATGTTTGAGTTCTTTGAATACTTTTTTTGTTTTGTTTTCCTAATTTGCTTTGATCAATGAAAATAACATAGCTGATGCTTAAAACTAGCGTTCTGATGCGCTGAACACAAGAGTTGGCCTGTGTAAATGATGGCTTTGGTTTGCCATCATTAACGTGTTGTTGCACGAGGCATCTTTGAGTCATTCTCCTTTCTTAATAGGAAGGAGGTGGAGGAAGTATTGATATGCTGTCCTGTGCTAGCCTAGTGTAAGGAGAAGATGGATGGATATTTCTTAAATGTGAACATTAATGTGATCGAAAGGCTGCAGTGGAGTTCTCTGAACTTAGATACAGTCAGGCTATTAGTGTTTTTATAAATGGAAGGAAAGTTTCTTTTGTAATGCTCAATTAAAAAAACAGTTGCATTAGTGAAGACACTTCATTCACTGTTTCACCCAATCAATTTTAGAAAGGAGAAATGTCATGCTTGCCTCAGAATACTTCCCATTTTTAATACCTGATAATGAAAACTAATGGAAGTAAGTTTTTTGTAAATGATACTTATGCTCTGTGATCAGATGGAAGATGTTGACAAATGAAACTTATTTCAAAGGTAGGAACTAAAGTTTTAAATACACTTTCTCTTGTTTTTAAGGATACTAGAGACAGAGCAAAAAATATAACTAACTTAAAGGTTTACCAAGCACTTGTTTATATTGACTTCTGGTACTAGGCTTTTATCTTAAGTTAACCAGTGAACTGGAACTAAATGCAATTATTGATTTGTCTTCTCAGCACTTACATTATTTTGTTTTGTTTCAAACTGAATTAATTCTAACAGGTGTGTTTCCTTAAACATAAAACAAATGATGACCTTTTAATGGCTGTGCTGATGGATAAGCTTACAGCAGTCTGCTCTGTCTTATTGAATACTAAGATGTTGTAGATATGATCTCTAATTCAAGTACACTTCTTTTGTTTCTGAGATGGTAGAAGAGACCTGATCTGATCTTGTAGCAACTAATACTCTCAAACTTCAATATTGTGAACTTCAGGTTTAATGGCCAGTGTTTTCTGTATCTGTGTTTCAAGCGAGTGTTTGGCTTGATGGAAAAGACAATTACACTTTCTGGAGAAACATAAGGCAGTTAAAATACAGTCTTATAAAAACCACACTCTTAAGTATTTACAGTTAAATATCTAATTTGTGGGGGTTTAGCATTATATTGTCTGCTTTCATGCAGAAAGCTTGTCTCTATTTACTCCTGGTATGCAGGAGGTGAATGCTTTATACTGAATGCCAGAGGCCATAACAGTATAACTATGTGAAACAGAAGAGAAGCTAGAATGTCATAGAGCAGTCTGCATCTTATAACTCCATAAAGTAACTTTTCTTAGATACATTTAAACATCTTGCATCCTGGTTAATAATAGACTTTTCAAAAGCTTTTTAAATAATCTTTTGCAGCAGCAAATTTAATGTGTGTTTTGCCTATAACTGATGTTACTTTTTGGTGCTTGATGCAGTTGGGCGAAGATCTCGTTTGATCATTGTTTCAAGGACTAATGCCTGCTGAACTATTGGGTCCACAGTTCAGTTGAGCATAAGGTCAAGCAGAGGAGTTCAATTATGTGATGAAGACTCTTGCAGCTGGACTAATGCACTGAAAACTTGGTATAGGTTTAGCTAAACAGGTTAATGAGATTTAATGTAAATGAGGAAGGACTCGCCTGCAAGCCTGTGTACAATACTCTTCCCAACCTTATTTGAGATCTGATAAATGCTATCTTCTTCTTTCTAGACCAGAAAACTATTGAATGCTTGGTTTTTAAGCATCATTCACTTTAAATGTGTAACATGTTATGAATCCCCCTTGGATTCTGACATTTCCTTAATTGGGGAAATGAGCCTTATCCAAGGCTTGCTAAATGCTGGGTACAGTCTATCTGCTGGGCCTTTTTCATGGACCTACTTGACTTCAACTGCATGTGAAGTGGGGAAAAAACAAAGTTTATCTCCATTTCAAAGGCTTTGAACTGAGCAGGGCTTACTGTGCTAATTAGGTCTGTGCCTTCTAATAGGACTTTCCTGTCAACTGGAAGTCAACAAGGGCAAGACCTCAGGCTTTATTTTAGCCTGAATAAAGACTATATGTAGATGTTACTCAACCTGGAAAGGAACCCCAAATATGATTGCCAGAACAGGAGCTTATTTTACTCCTTCAGAGAAATTGGAGTCATAAAAAGTAAAAGTACAAGCAAGTTGCTCAGAACATCCACTGTTCAGTTATTTTATATTGTGTCTTATGACCATAGACTTCAAACTGGTTGTTTTAAATGAATTAGTTTGCAGAGTTATAAAACGCTTCACAAAAAGCCTAAATGAGGATTTTTGGTGAGGACCTTCATCCATTTTCCTGTTATTTTACTGAATGACCTTACCAGTATCCTACCTTGAATCTCTACTTACACCTAACACTATTGAAGACCTCCAATCATGAGAACTCAGTATAAATAAGCACAGTGTTGCATGTTTGCTGCAGAGAACCCTGTTTGGCAGCTGTAAATAGTATGAGCAGGTAAGAGTGCTATAAATCTGTTTCTGTGGTACATTGTAGGTGTGCAGTTGTAGAAATTCCTTCACTTTTTTCTGCATCCCATCTCTGTGGACAGATCAGCTGCTCTGAACTACTCTTCTCCCTCCAAGAGATTTTAACTGGATAGAGAAGAGGCGGCATTTACTAAATACTCCGAAATGTTAAATGGAGTTTAGCAGTAAAGCAATTGCATATTCTCTTCTTAAATCAACATCCTTGTTCTATTGCCTGTTGGATTTAAGTCCAAGAGTAAAGTTAGATGCTCAGATATTATCAGTACTTTAGAATAAGAGTTGAAGCTTCTTAGAAAGGGTTGAGGGGTGTGCATCCATTCTTCAAAGGATGTAATGAACCCATTTGAATAAGAAACCTACCAGTGCTTTGTCTACAAAATTATCTTTTTAATACAGGCAACTCTAAAAGAAGGTATCATATTTGGCCTTTCAATAAGTGGCAGTGTCACCAAATCTTTTAATGTTTCTCAGTGATTAATTACAGTATCTGTCAGAAATAATTTCAGTTAAATGTTGGGAGCTGCTTCTGCTGGTGTAATTAAATCATGTTTTTATCTTGGTACACGCAGCTGATTCATACACTACATTTCTGCATGGCTGTTCTTGGGCATGTAAACTTAATCAGCAACATGTAACCCCAGCTGGTGAAGCTACATACGGATGTTTCCTATCTTCAAATGTGGCTTGCTGAATAGAATTCGAAAGGATCAATTAATGACATCTTAGCCAGTGAAAAAGACCATGTCCGGCAGCTCAGTCGGATGAAAGACATTGAACTGGGCTAATCCTGTCTGAAATGTGAGAGAGAAACCTGACTGGGTTACAGTCAAACGTATCATAACTTGTGTCTGAAGGGAGCAGAAGATGAGAGAGGATGGGAAGGAAGCCATTGTTTTTAGAGCATCATTAATGAAAAAAATCACTACTTCACATCCAACTTCTTATTTAAAAGAATTTGGCATTGGGTCTTTTAGGTTTGACTCTTTAATGGTAGTCATAACTGGTCTTGTTCTCCAGAGAATAAGCAAGACATTCCAGAACTGGAAGCTGCCCTTTGTCAGATGCTTCTTTGAGTGTTAGCTGGCTTATAAGTACTTCTGTGTATGGACAGAATATGAGGTACTCTGTGTAAGGATATGAAGAGATCAGGATCAATCTGTTAAAGTATCTTCTTTCTCCCCATCCTCCAAATTCTTTTCCATGTATAGCATGATCTTGGATGGGGAAAACAGTGACTCCTCATCACACAGGACAGACATTCTTCATAGTGATCAGCTGAAGACAGTGTGAGGCAAGTGGAAAAGTCATGACAAAAATGAGGTTAACATTGAAGTTCAGGTGGTATAGTGTAATTTCAAGAAGTCTGAACTAGCAGAAGTTTGTTTGTACTGAGCTGATACTGGCAAACAGGGTAGGTAGCTAATGGAAACTGCTTCCATTAGAATGGATATAAGTTTTGCTGTCCATTGACTGCTTGCTTTCTGGTATCTTGTGAATCCATGGTCATCCCCAGGGCATTGCTTGTGAAGTTTATCAGTAGCTATTTCTTTAAAATAAGAATTGTTTGCCTTTACTTACCTAAAAACAAGACGTTCAAGGGAGACTCAGAAAACACCTCTTAACAGTTCAAATTTAAGTCAGCGATTTTAAAGGCAAGGAACAGCAATTATATGGCTTTTATCCAAATGCATCTGGCTGGTGCCTGTAATTAACCTACCTTGGATATAGTGTTTCAACAGAAACACAGAACACCTTTTTCCTTCTGCAGGTTGATCCAATGGTTTATTGCTCTTCTGTACAAAAAAGACATTCTATCTGGAATTAACGTGGCTTCAGATTTCAGTCATTCATTAATGCTGTACCTTTTCACTATACATGTGGCCTTGTAGCACTCATATTTTATTCACTTTAAGGTATTTAAATAAACATTAAAATCAAGTCATCCTTTAAACTTACCAGAAAAAAGATTAACAGGTTTAGCTCTTTCAATCTCATTAAATGTTTTTCCTCTAGTCTGTTAATACATGCAAATCTTGGCATCCTCACAGATTCTCTATAACTAAACTAAAATAGAAACCTTATAGCTGGGTGCAATTTTCCACTGTAATGGCATAGCTGTGCTAGGATGAACTCCAAATCTAAAATGGCAAAAAGAGATAGGCTCTTTGAATGCATAGAGGGAAGTGGTAAGAACTCTTGTCTATGTTTAGCTGAAACTTGTTTGTCGTTGCTTGTTTATAAGAACTAGTACCCTCTTTCTGCAACTAAATCCTGCATTTCCTGTTCATACATGCCTCTTTATTTAAATCTGACTGTTTGGAAAAAATGGTTATGTAACCCAGATGGCTCAACAGGACTCTTCTCATTTAGCTGTCAGACTTTGCTTGCTAGTGACTTTTGCCTTCTAAATGGTAGCTTGTCCCAAGTGGTTTTTCCAGCTTCCTCACTAGTCCCTGGTTTCCAAGTTCCGGGCTCCTCCTTAGCCTACTAAATCTTTTCCTCTGTCAGGATTTGATTCCAAACCTACTAGGCAGCTGTTGTTGAATAAGGTAGGTTTTTGGACTACATTCAGCTAGACTTTTGGTTTCTATAGTTCTTTTAGGTGCCATCTCACTACCACTTCTTTCTAAGCAAAAAACCAAAACCCAAACAACACCAAACTGAAACAGCAGGCACCTTTTTGTGCTTGCATGTTAGACCTATATTTAAAAAGACTGTAGATATATGTTAAACAATAGTTTGCAGCTACGCTGTTTGATAATCATGCTTGTGTAGTACGCTGTAGTACTTCAAAGTTCTGCCAGCCTGATGTGTTGGAAGCTTAGTGATTCACATCCCTTTAAATGGGGACCTATTGTAGCTATATACAGCTAATTGGGAAATATTTTCAGATCCTTGCTGTCTGTGAGTGAACCAATTCCAGTCATATATTCTCCAACGTGCTTTTTCAGTCTGATTACACATCAAAGGTGTAAATTTCTTGAAAAGTTAACCTCGAGGCAAGCAGTGCTGAAGTTCTGTAGTACTTGCATTATCCTGAAGGCTGAAAAAGTGACACCTTGAAGGTTTAAGCAATTTCTGCAAAAAGTTAGTTGAGGAAAAGAGAACTGGTATGGGATGCCACAAGCCAAAAATTGTACAAGCTTTGTATAGCAGATCGATTTTTAGCTAGTGAAATCAGAGAAGCAGCAGTAGAGTGGCTGCATTTTGAAGGGTAAAGACAGGCTCAACAGCTGAATGAGGCTAGTATTAATTCCGTGTATGTTTGTATATGTAGTACAGCAGAGAAGTATGGAATAAGTGAGAATGTGCTCAAATAGAATACGTGAAAAACCACTTTTGTATAAACTACTGAGTAACAGGCACCTGAGGACATAGTCATTTTTTCCCCCCTGTTGAGCCAACAAGAAAAGAAATACTGCACTTGTGGCTGGGGACAGCCATTCCATCAATGTGTTTACTGAGAAACTTGTTAAGGTGATACATGAAATCCATTTTCCACAGAAGTTTAAGTTTGTAAGTCCTGGAGTGACCTTAACATTTAGACAAATATGGATGAAGATTTTAAGGTGAGATGATATGTACAAGAGCCAAGGAAAAACTTGTAGCTACAAAACTTTGATATACCTGCTAATATCGTCCTGAAGCTTATTTTGTCTTGTCCGTTTGACTGTGGTGAAAGCCAGAACTAGAAACAAGTCGTATGTTCTGTCTCTTGAGGTTTCAGTCTTTAGCATAAATATTGCATTTCTTTCTAAATGTTATTACTTGCTATTTATTTCCACTATTTTGTCTGTTTGGTTTTTAGTAGTAATATTAAATGGGAAGACGAGTACTTGTCTCTCAGGATTTACACTACTGTAGCACTCCTCCTTCTGGTGGTCAGACAGGATTCTGAACACGCAGTGGGTGTTTATGCTAGAAGTGGAAGTGTCGCTTCTCCTTGAAAAGAAAAATTAGAGATTATGCAGTGATGAATATGGAATATGACTCTCTGCGTCTTCTACCATTAGATGTCCCTTGGCTTCTTCCCTCGTTGAAGTGTCATGTGCTTTTGTGGGTCATTAACTTCCTTGTGGAGTTTTTTGTATGGGCTAAGTTACTGAACTTTTTTGGTCAGTTTGACCACTGTAAATTGACTGTAACTCTTTGCATGATTTCCCTAGTTAAATGTTGACAAAATTGCAAGACAAAATAATGTGACTCTTCCTGTGTACTCCATGGGCACATACAGTCAGTCCATGGGTCTTTCACATTTCTGTAGCCTTTCATAGGTGTTCTGAGTTACAACACTTTTCTCAGAGGTGAGAGATCCAATTAAGAAAATACTTTTATTTTTAACTTTGTGAAAGCATTATATATATTGCTGCAAAGAAAATGTTGCCGTTATAAAGATAATAAGGCTTTGCCAGAGCCCTTAGTCTACCTTAGTGAGTTGCTCTAAGACATACTTGTCTGGGAGTCATTCTACTATACAGAAAATCTATTTGCTGTAATAGATCTTTCATGCAAAATAGTCCAAAGGCTACTTCATCTTCTGCTGCTGTTTAGTTTCTGGTAAGTAAAGGCATATTTCTCTGGGACATTTTTAAGTCTGAAATCTTTGCCCTGTGCCTGCTTGGTTCACTTTGTTTAAGATACTGACACACTATGGTGGAGAGATGCTAATATATTGTAGGTGACATCAAAGAAGGTGTTTAGGAGTGGTCTGTCCAGCTGTTTCACAAGTTGCTGTTTCACAAGTTGCTGCATTCAAAGCCAACAGTTCTTGCTCTAGTTGTTTACTCTATTTGTCAAACTGCATTTTGGCTTTGTTGCATGAAAGCCATAGTAAGAAAATATGAGCATCTTTGAAAACACTTTAGAGGCAGTTGACTTGTTTTATTATAATGTAGAACTGACCTGGACTGTAGGAATGTTGTTCGTTCTGTGATATAGGATGCTGCTTGTCTTAAGTCACATGACCCAAGTGAAGCATACAGGAAGGGCAGTAAATAGTAAAATAGGTGTGTCACATCTCAGTAGCACAATGAGAAATAACATCAGGAAATCAATGAAACCCTAGAAAGAATGTCTTTTAAGATGTCACAGCTGTTGAAGCACTGCTACATCCGAAGTACCAGAGATGTGCATTAACCATCATGCCATATAAAGGTTCCTATCCAATTTAGGTAATTTAAATTATGAAGCCAGATGCAGGCCCTGTAAGGACAAAATGCAAGTTCCCCCTTAATTACACCTTCCCATATGAAATCCCAAACCTTTTTGAATTTGATGTATAATTTAAGTTTAGAAACATATCAAATCCTTGAAGCTCAAGTTGGACTGCAAGCAGCAGCTGCTTTTTGCAACACAGCTTTTGAATGCTTGGAAGCAGGGCTGCATGAAACAGTGTTCTTGGATACCTGAAGCCATGCTTTCAATGCTTTTAGGTTTTGGAATATGCTTACTCTGGCACTGTAAAGCTGCAGGTTTTGATTTCAGAAGTAGTTTTGAGTGTATTTTAAGTAAAACTAGGTTCTGCTTGAAACTGGGCATGTAAATGTCATCGGTTTGTGGAGGACATCCTTATTTTCAGTTTTGGTTTTCTGTCCAAAATACCATGTTCAGTGTTAGATCTTTGTTGTCTCTATATCTACCTTCATGTAATGTGCACTGTAATGATTCTGAGCACACATAAGACCTCAAGAGGTAGTCTGGTCCAGACCCTCAGCATGGTTAAGGAAAGCAGGTTGCTGAGGTCCATCCAGATGTGAATGTGTCCCCAGATACAGAGTCTGAAACCTCTTTGGGAAGCCTCCTTCTAACTCTGCTGATAAGTTTTCCCACATCTAAGAGGAATATTTCTTGCTGTAACTGTCATCTGTTGACCTTTTGTGTAGGTCTGGGAAGAATCTTGACCTGTGTAGGCCCTCACTAGGTAGCAGTAAGACACCTGCAAACATCTTACTTCAAGCTGAACAAACACCTCTTCATTGTATGTGATGTGCTCCAGCTGTTGCAGTGGTCCTCTGCTGGACTTGTTCCAGTATATCAATGCTTCTTTCTTACTGGGGAGCCCAAAATGGCACTGCTGCAGATGCAGCTCCAGTCAGAGTAGGAAGTGATTACTGTTGGCTGTACTGCTGTTAGTGAAACCTGGCATTCAGTTACATTTGAGTTGTAGATGAACACTGGTAACTCCATGTTCTGTTTGCCTACTAGCACTTGAGGTCACTTTCCGCAAAGTTGTGTTATATCTGGTCAACCCTTAGCCTGCACTGTTGTGCTGTGGCACTTTGTTCCAGGTGTAGGACTTCTGTCACTTAAACTTCGAGGACTATTTCAAGGGGCTGGAAAAACAGGCTCCCTCTGAATCTTGCTGTTTAGTGTGTTGGGCCTCTTCTCCCCAGTTTGACTACAGATTTACAGAGGAATTGATCTGTTTCGTTGTCCAGTTGATTAAGGAGTAAAGTAAGTGTGCATCTCAGTATGGACTCCCAAAGAATGCCAGTGTTTTTCAAATACATTGTTCCCAACAAATTGTAACTCCTCCCGAAGAAACTATTTTCTTTATTTTGTGAATGCTGACTGTATTTTGAGACGAAGAAAAGACAGAAATTCATTATCTGTAAATAAGTTCTCACAATGTGAGTTTTCAGTGCATGAAATAACTTTTTAGGTTTTAAGATATGTTTACCAAGAGATTTTTTTTTTTATGCTTGTAATTCATTTTTAAACTATCTAATTCACTTCTTGGAAGAATCCTTTGATTGAAAGTATTAGTACATTGGGCCTAAGGGTTTTCTAATTCACTAGAATGAAAAACTTCATTGGTGGACTTGAAGTAAAATATAGTTAACTCTTCAGTTAGTCACAGCTGTTACTACTTGTCATCCTTTGTTTTTAAAAAATTGTTTTGTCTTGAATTCTGGCTGTTTGGCCCTGCTTCCTCAGCACTACATAATATGCTATGCATAATATGCACTATCGTAATAGTGATAGGACAAGGGGTAATGGGTATAAATTGAAATCAGGGAGGTTTAGATTAGATATCAGGAAGAAGTTCTTCCCGGAGAGGGTGGTGAAGCACTGGAACAGGTTGCCCAGAGATGTTGTGGATGCCCCATCCCTGGATGTCTTCAAGGCCAGGCTGGATGAGGCTCTGAGCAACCTGGTCTAGTGGAAGGTGTCCCTGCCCATGGCAGGGGGGTTGGAACTAGATGGTCTTTAAGGTCCCTTCCAACCCTAACCATTCTATGATTCTATGATCCTATGCTGTATTCATAAAGTAGTGGCAGTTGTCTATTGGAGGCTTGGTAGCTTTCCACCTATACTTTTGATCCAAATGTCAGTAATATTCACAATGATCATTCTGGATAAGAAGTAGCTATCTTAATTCAGGTTATTCATTATAACTTACTCTAGATTACATCATATGGAGGGATAAGTTGATTAAAAATGTCATATTATGTCAGCCTATTTAGTAATATCTTGGTTCAGAAGGAATAACTAGAATTTAACTGAACTTGTGACATCCCATGGAAACATCTTCTCAAGGTCAAACTGTTCTAAAATATTTACTATCATCTATTTAATCCAATTACTGTAGAGAGCCATGTGAAAGTCTTTAAGCTGTTTTTTAATTCAAGTAACCAGCTGGAGAGCTGCAGATGGTGTTGACAATACTATCTGCAATTATGAAGCATCTTTGCTTTACCGGCAGTTCTTACTTTGTTGGAAACTTCACTTTTTCTATGGATATGTCATGCTAGCGTGGAATGTTGAGTGGTGTGCTACTTCACCTTTTTTTTTTCTTTTGTAGGTTAAGTACTATTGACTAGTGTTAACGGGCGAGGGTGGGGGGAATAAGTTTTCACATCATAACTGAGATCTAGTCTGGAAAACCAGGAAGGATTATTCAGCCAAAATCCTTCCTTGTGCTTTCATTCTCTATGTGTTACTGGAGAAGCATGCTTTCTTTAATTGAACTCTTTTGCACTTTGTCTGCAGAATGTGCCTAGTTGTGTGTTGCATCCCATGTGTCTAGTAGTGGTGAAATCCCAGTTTACCTCTTTTTTTGTCATCTGACAGTGTGTAACAGGTTCCAGAAATGAATGTGCTTTATAAAGTAGTATTTAACTTAGTATTTTAAATTATTCTGTTAGTTCTATCAAATGTAAGTTACTTGAACTGTTGAACGAATGGAATTTTTTTCTCTTTAGATACAATCATTCTAGACACTGTAGGGATTTAGACTGGGAGGGATCATCTTGACATGGTCAAGCAGCACACCTTCCTGAAAAAGACCTATCCTTAACTCCCAACACTTCTCTCCCCAGGAAATAGTGAGCTATAGTATGTGGTATTGTTAAAGGAGCAGTTATTTAATGTGGAAGTTCAGTCTTTAAATAAAATATTTAGCTTCAGCAACTGATGATTGTCAGCTTGTTAGATGGCTGCTAAAAGTTAAACTATATAAGCAGCATCATCTTGCAACTTCAGGAGGTCAGAAGGCTGTACTTCGATTGTACCTGGAGGGTATTTTTGAACCTGGGGTCACAACTGAGGAGTGAACAGACAAATTCTAGGTTGCCCACTTTCTAAAGAACTCGAACACTACAGATACCTGCTTCTGCTCTGAAGCAGGCTTTAGGTGGTGTTTGAAGCATAGTAAATGAGAAAGAGGAGATCACGTTATAGCTTAGCATGAACTCAGTGCACCCTTTGCACTGGAGAGACTTGTCAGCTGGCTCATGTGTCTTGCTGGCTGCCCTCTGACATGACCTCTTGAATGTTACAGGCTCAGTGTCCCATAAAAGCCTTTATGCTGCTTGTCTGCAATCTTAAATGCCTTGACATTTTGATTCTTAATTCTGTTAAAATCTGCCACTTTGTAATGGAAAAGAATGCTAAGTATGTTCAGATGTGGCTGTATTTATGGTGTTAGAGAAGGAGTAAGACTGGTACTGTCAGGGCACAGATAAGATGTGTGCTATCTGGGTCACAAAAGGCCCAGTACATGGTGGGGATTTATGCCTACATGACTCAACATTGTAGTTGACTTTGATTTTTAAAAAACTTCTCATAGAATGGTTTGGGTTGGGAGGGACCATAAAGATCATCTAGTTCCAACCCCGCTGCCATGGGCAGGGACACCTTCCACTAGACCAGGTTGCTCAAAGCCTCATCCAGGCCTGGCCATGAAGCCTGTTTCAGTGTTTGACCACCCTCTAAGTAAATAAATCCTTCTTGATGTCAGTGTAAACCTCCCTTGACACAGCGTTGAACCATTTCTATGTGTCTTTTCACTGGGTAGCAGGGAGAACAGCTGAGCACCTCCCTTTCAGTGTCCCCTCTTCAGGAAGCTGTAGCAAACAGTGAAGTTGCCCCTCCTCCTCTTCCTTTCCTCCAAAGCTGACAAGCCCAAAGTGCTCAGCCCACTCCTTACTGGACATTCCTTCCAGTTTTCACCACTTTTGTGGTGGACATTCACACTCTTCTTAAATTGAGGGGCCCAGAACTCCAGGTGAGGCTGCACCAACACTGAATACAGTGGGATAATCCCCTATTTGACCAGTTGGTTATGCTGTTGGATGTGCCCCAGGATGTGCTTTGCCCTCCCAGCTGCCAGGGCAGGCTGTGGACTCACAGTGAGGCAGCAGCACCCCCAGACCCCTTTCTGCAGGGCTGCTCTCCAGCCACTCCTCTCCCAGCTTATACTTGGGCCTGGTGTTATTCCATCCTAGGTGGCGAATCCATCATTTGGAGTTGTTAAATTTCATCCTGTTAATCCTTGCCCAGTGCTCCAATCTGTCTAGCTCCCCCTGCAAGGTTTCTTCTTCATTAACAGCACCTCCAGTTTGGTATCATCAGCAAACTTGATAATGTTGCATTCAACTCCTGCATCCAGATAGCTGTTAAGGATATTGAACAGAACCAGCCCAAGAATTAAACCCTGAGGAACACTGCTGGTGACCGTTCACCAGCCAGATATAGCCCCATTCACGGCTCTTTGAGCTCTGCCTTTCGGCCAGTTCTTCACCCAGCGCACTGTGGATCCGCTCGTCCCTTGACCGGAAGGGTGCTGTGAGGGACAGTATCAAAAGCCTTACTGAAATGCAGAGCTTGGAATTAGCTGACTTCTTTGTTTTGTGCTGATCAGTACTATTTGTTTTCCTTCTAGATCAGTGCATTGTTACTCGGACGTACCTCTTTCTTCACAAATTTTGGTTCTTCAGTGCTGCCTATTACTTTGGGAACTGGGCATTCATTGCAGTAAGTACTTGGATTGTAGAGATTGCTGAATCAAGTTGGATAACTTACAGTAGTTGCCACAGAATCATTTGCAAACCATATGGCTGTTGCGTTTTAAATTTGTTGCCCTTGTCTGCCCTTTAATTGAATAATAGTAACTTTTTACTTTTGAAATTTGCAGGTCTTTTTAATTGGATTAGTTGTTTCATGCTGCAAAGGCAAGAAATCAGTCATCGAAGGTGAAGTGGGTGAAGATGATTCAGACATAAGCGATGATGAACTGTCTGTTTATTACCACTGATACCCTTTTGCCTTCAAGAGGGAGAAATGTAGTTTGAAGTTATGTTGAAAGTCATATCCATGTGGAATTTGTATCCAAATAAGCATCCTTGCACTGTACAAACAGAGGAAATAAGTGTACTCACTTAAAGGGGTGGAAAAACTGAGTATCACTTTCTGAGTGTCTCTGTTATATCAGAACAAATACTGAAGCTGGGTTTTAATAATATAGAAAATATTGTTTTATGAATAAATGTATATGTTACTTTCTGATGTATAATCTGAGAACTGTTGTAACTATTTCATAATTCACTATGCTTTTCTGTTAACTTGTTTTCTTAAATGCTTCCATACCTAACTTGTTGACTTTTCTAATTCAAGCTCATAAATAAAACTTGCTGAAATCCTGAAAAACAGCTGATGTAAACATTACTAGAGAGATTTGGATGAAGCTTACACTTTCAGAAGGATGTAAATTAACTTCATTAGTTTTGCTGGCATTTCTGGGGTTCCCATGTAAAACTATACCTAACAAAAGACTGTCCTTAAAGTATGCCAGAAGTACCTACTGAAGGGGTGAGTTCCCAGTCTGTGAAGAATGAAGTCACTTTCATACTCTTAACCCCACTGAGTTACCATGGGAATCCTTAGGTGACTATGAGGTGGCTTTTGCTCTATCAAAGGAATCCATTATGGTGTAAAAGACAATATTCAACTTTGTTGCAGTGTTTTAGTACACTTCAGTTCTGAAACTGCCAGGTGCCTGACTTAGAAATAACCAATGGAATAATTAAGATGTTGTTATTTTTAACTTATTTTTCTCTTTAATGCAAATTGGTTCTAAGTTTTCTTTCAATATTTAATGTGTTGTCAACTTGTTTACAAGTCAATATGTTTATATAAACACAGTTAATAAATATTTTTGTCATTCATATTGTCTTTGTAAAGTAATGTTATTTCAGCTATGTAGTTACTGGTTATGTTTTTAAGGCTGAAAAATATCTTCAGATATCTTTTGACAGACTCTGGAAGAGAAAATGTTTACAAGTTTTTCAACTTCTAATGTTACCTGAGGGAAATCATAGTCCATGCAAGCACATGGAAATGTAACTTAGGTCATCTTTTTGTAAGACTGATTGTTAAATAATTATTGAAATATAGGGGAATTATTAATGCAATGTTCTGCTTACATGTTTGCAGACTCTTAAACCTGACAGGTTTCTGTTCATTTTTTTCAAAAACAGTCTGCCTCTTCCTGCAGTATTTCAGAACAGCAGGCTCTCAGGAACTTATGAATTTTAATTCAGTTTCAGTATTTCAGGAATTCTTCGGTGAGTTGCTTAGTTAATGCATGAACACAGGGAACTGATGTTTGGACTCTTACAACACTTGAGTATTGTTTATTCCTGTAACAAGCCTTCTGTGCCAACTGCTCCACTAATATACATGTTTATGTAGCAACCTGGAAGAGCGCCTGATGTAGCTTGATCGTAAGCCGCAAATAGGCAGTAAAGTCTACTCAACTAATAGTATTCTGTTTGCTACTAGTGAGACATCTGAACAGGCAGAGATGTGTTCAGGTGCTGAAACTTGATTAGGTGGTCTGAGCTCCCTTTGACTAGAATTAGCTAAACACTACTTGGACATGACTGTTAGGGAAATTTGCAAGTAATTATTTTTAACATATTCAAGTAACTCAGAAGTGGAACCTGATGCTGACTGTCTGGAAGCTGCACCCAGAGGATATCAAGAAGTTAGTGTACTTCTTGGTGGATGTCCTGGTGGAAAACTTACATGAGCTAATTTTAAATAAAGGTAACTGCTCAGATGTTCTTTTTTTGTGAGTTTTGTTCATATTTCAGCTTCAGGTTTAACCAGTGATAATTATCACTTCCTTCTTTGACTGTATCATGTACAGATTTCTTAATCTTTCTTGGTGTAAGATTGGGCTGAAATAACCAATTTTGCAGAGTTGTATCCGTTCTATCTTCTCTCTGGGCAAGAATAGCAGGAAGGTGTTGGTTTCTTGGCATGTAGCTGCTTGCATGTTGCATGCAGGCTTAGGGATCACAGGCCAAGATGCCTGGCCAGTCCCTAAGTGTATGTTGCTGTAGGTCTACCCTGTTTCCAGGCTTTTCTTCATTTCTAGGGTCTTCCCAATCCAGCCCTGTTTCCTGTCTAAATAGTCTGTATTGAGAAATGCAATGAATTGGTAGCTCTGTCTCTTTAATTTGAGGATTTGGTAAGTACCATCTCTTTAATCCAGGGGTTAACCAGCTTTACAACCAGCTCATTGCTGGTTACAGCTAGCAAGAAGCAAGCTTCTATATGGGAACACAAGTTTTTTTGGACATTTGCCATCACCCTCAGACACACAGGCAGTAAATAACAGTCAGCCTTTATAATAATTATTCTTTGCCTGCCATGTCCTCACTAAAGTTTCTCAGTTCAGTGAACCATTTGACTGATGAGGTTTTGTATGTACTAATGTAACGAGTGTACACTCAGGAATTCATCTCTAATCAACACTTCATGTGATGGAAGCTTGACATTTTTGACTGTACTGTGCCTTTTAAATGAACCAGAGGTGTGTTTGAAGTTTGTGTGATGAACTAGTCAGCTGTACTTGTACATCCAGTATCACCCAGTGAAGACAGCTTGCACCAAAATTTAAGATAGCCCTGGCTTAAAATTCTGGTCTTTGATCAATACTTGTGGGGACTTTACTGGAAGTTGTGTTTCTTATTATTTCCTAGTTGTCTCTTGTACTGACTTCAGTAAAGTATTTGCAAGTAAACCAATTAATTGCTCTTCCACAAAGTTATCCCTGCTTTGGCAGCACTTGTGTGTTAGCTATGAAATGATAGTCCAGAGTTGTTCGGCAGGTTTTGGAGTAAATTTGAACTTTTCCGATGATGTTAATACATTATTCTGCTTTGTAAACAAACATCAAATGTCCTCAGCTGAGCTGTCAGAGGTCTCAATTTTTCTAGACCAAAGTCGCTTTAAAAGGCATCAGAATTGTTTCACTGCTTTGATTATATGAATGATTTTCCGAATCCATCTCTAGTGTAAGCTTTCAAAACTTCTGTATAGGTGTAATGCTGTTGTCAGACCTAGCTGAGGTTAGGTATTTTTGTTGCTGTAGTACAATTCTAGTCAGCTTCTACTGTGTTGGAGGCTCATGAACATTTAGAAATTAGTGAGCCTTAAATCTTGCTGACACATCAAGCATAAACCGTGGTCACCAAGAATATGTTTAATAGTGTTCAGCAGCAACACATGCCAAATGGGTCCTTACGTTGCTGTTTGATCTGTGGTGATTGGTGGTTTATCTAGAGATGCAAATCATAAATACAATATAGCCTCTAACAGTCTGTTTTGTTTTCTAGGCTGAAAGCTGGCACTATGCAGCAGATTT
>NW_010237584.1:0-51728 GCF_000690775.1 Eurypyga helias | reverse complement strand
TGTAAAGAAACATCTGCTACCTTTATTTTTTTTTTTCTGCTGTGACTTCAGGAAAAGATTTCAGAGTCGACTTGAGATTTTGCACTGGAAACACATGGAACAGTAATTTCATGCTCAGATAACGTGACAATTTAAGCTAAAAACTAATTAACCCTTTCAATGCTGATGTTTTGCTTTTGGGTAATCAGTGTAGACATAACTCTTCATATGATGTCTTCTACTGCTTAGAAATTGTATTTCTTGGGCTCACAGCCCAAGACTTTCTATTGACTTTCTCTACACAAGTTCCTGAATTGGACAGTGGCCTACAACAGCATTTCAAAAAATATTACACCCTTGTAGAAACTATTACGTGGTTTATCCCAAAATCCTCATAATAGTGGTGCGCGTATGAATGTGATGCTTAAAGCATTTGAGAAGACTGATTAAGTGTAGAAGGCAAATTGTCTCAAGGTAAATAAGTAGGTATTCAACCCATTATGACAGCACTGAAACAATTCTGGGTATGAATAGGGAAATAAAGCACCTCTTCTAATATTAAGCAAAGGAAAAAGTTTCACTCCTTCCTAAATTACTCTAAATAATTTGAAATACTTAAATTGTAACATTTTTGAGACTCTTAGGTTGAAGATTATAGTTCCTACTGATAATACATCTTACATTAGTGTACATCTGCTCTCTTGCAACCTTCTGCGAAGTCAGCTTTCTTGCTGATAAAGCAAAGAAATGAAACTGAGAATCACTGTGGGGTTTTTTTTTCCTGTGAATGTGTATTTTGACTATTCTTCCCAAAAGAAAAGCCTTGTTTTGATTAAATTATGACACTTCCAAATTCTGGATAATTATATGAATCAAATTCTAGTGTTCTTGACTGGCTTTAGTGAGATGTGGTTGTTGGAGAAATTATCTGGAAGTTGGACTAATTTTAACATCTTCCTATTGAGAGAGATTGAGTGATAACACTTCAAGCAAATTCATAGCTCTGAAGACAGTTATTTCTTTGAAATAAACAATTTACACACATTTAACAAAACATTTATAGCTTTTTCCCAGATTTGCCTCTAGAAAGAGACTGATTTAGAGGGCCAAACAGAAGAATTTTGGTTTCTGGAAGGCAGATCTTAGTGGTAAGCCACACATCTGTGAAATTTGCTGATATTCCTGTGGTTACCACTCACAAGGATGTGTGGGGTCTTCCCTTAAAACAGCTAAATCATGTTGAGTCTTAGTTTTGCTTGTTATAAACACAGCTGGTCTTTTCTCCAGAGAAAATATACAGGTTGCCTGTAAAACATACAACTCCTTGAGCAATTTTGAGGAATGATGTAAAATCCTTAGCGGGAGAATCCAAGTATCTTGCATAAAGGTAGAGACTGTGAGAGCGTGCAGAACAAATGTGAAGCTGAGCATGTGCGTAGCTGCTACTGAAATTCAGCTTTGGATATGGGGCTTTTCGCCAGAATATGTTGAACTTCCTGTGAAGAAGTAAAACATAAGTTGCTTTAAGAGCAATTGTGCTGCTGCTAAGCTGCTTAAACATAAATCACAATGCTACTGTGAGCTATGTAGAGTTTTAAAATTCTACCGCGTGTAGTAGGTGTATCACTTCAACTGAGTATTTCAGAATCAGGACAGCAAGAAGGACTCTTATTAATGTGAATGTCTGTGATATTTTTCTCCTCCCCAAAACTCGCAGTTTAAGAATTTAAAACTGTATTAAGCACTTGAAATTTCCTGGGACTTAAATGCTTAATTCTGACAATTAATGTATAATTTAAAGTTTAGGACGTAAGTAAGAGCTGCTTGAGTTGTTCCAACTTCAAAGTTTAGAGAAGAACAGTGCAAATCTGGATTCTTCCTGCCTGCTGACCTTACATCCTTTCCAAAGAGCTGTGTTCAAGATGCAGGTGTATTCAATTTCTGTGGAATATTCTTTTAGAATGGGCCAGTGAAGGAAACTTCAATTAATTGTAAAGAAAAGTGTGCTTTTGTTTTGAGGTGCATAGTCCTCAAAACAGAACAGCTTTGTATTTGAAAGTTAAGTTCTTAACAATGGATATATCATTCTAGTGCACGGAGGGAAAAAATCACAATTAAAAAACGAACTCTAGAAGAATCCTCATTTTCCCAGCTATGAAGCACTTTGTTTTTTCAAAAATTGGTCTCAAAGAAATAATGATAGCTTTATTGGTGTCCTTTGCTAGAAAAATATGCCTTTTCAGTTGTGCAGACACTGATATACAGTATTATTTTAGGATAGGGTTTTCAAAAATGAGTGCAGCTCCCACTGAAAACTTCTGGGAGTTTGGAATATGTTACTTTGTGCTTTAAGTACTTATGGAAAATACAAACCAAACTGTTTTCCTTTCCTGTTCATGAAGGAATTAAGGGAAAAAAAACCCCTCTTAACAAATGGAGTTGAGCGTGCTTGCAGTTTTTCTGTGTTTGAAAGTACAGTCTTTAAAACTAATACTTTTACCCTGTCCAAATGCTACCTGAAGCAGGAAGATGCTGACTACTCTAGGAAGAAAGTGTATCTGAAGAAGCAATTTTTCACAGACAAGACAATGGTTGAGAGGAAAGACTTTTCCACGTGCCTGATCCACAGAAGACCTTACAACTTGCACTGTAGAGCTCAACACTATCTAAGCTTCAGGCAATCGGGTAGCTGGAAGTTAGATGCTGCTTCACTCTAGGCTAATTCTTATTGTGGGGAGAGTTAATGCTGCAGGGTGATGTTTGCAAAACTAGAGTGCTAAGGAAGGAGCTTGCCAGTTACAGATGTGCAGGACTTCAACCTGATGTTGAAGTTCCTCAGTTTTGATCTATAAAGAAGCTTTCATTGCTAACAGGGAATCGGATTTCTCCTGATGAGTTACATCTCAAGAGCTATAGCATGTATGTGACTTTATCTTCCACAGACAAGAGATTAACTTCATTCTGTGGAAGCTGAGTGAGGACTGAACCTAAATTTTTAGACCTGGCATTTGATTTCTTTTGTACTTGTAGCAAAGGTTGGTTAAAAGATATAGGCAGAACTTAATCTGAGCAGGTCCTATCCCAATCCTGAGCAGTTTTATTTTAAACAATCTAATCCCAGGGATTTTCAAAAACTGCTAATGCATGATTTGGGCTACCAGGCTTCCTAGATATCTATAATTAAGGTTCCTTGTATGTTGAGATGTCCTTCTCTGCAGATGTGCCCAAAATTTGACTTGTACTGTTTGAAACACAGCTGGAACTACCCACTTCATGCAGACAACCAGCTGGCTGCACTACCTGCCCAGTACTGGTAGATCATGACACTATCCTCCATTTGAATGGAACAAATATTTGTTTTCATACCTGGAAAAGAATCCTCATCACCATGCTTTGAGGGAGCACTTGATATCCTTGCTGTTGTATTTGATGGATTGCAGACTTCTAATGCTGTTGACATCAAAGAGAAAACCAGAAGAACCAGATTCTATAGCCATGTCCTGTTTCAACACCAGCCAGCATCTAACACCATGTGGGTGGGGTAGGGGAGAGAATCGGAAGGATGGTAGTGAGAACTTGTGGGTTGTGATAAAGACAGTTTAATAGGTAAAACAAAAGCCACACACACTAGCAAAGCAAAGCAAACCAGGGGCTTCATTCACCACTTCCCATGGGTAGCCATCCCCAGAAAAGCAGGGCTCTATCATGTGTAACGGTTACTTGGGAAGACAAATGCCATCACCCTAGACCTGTCCCACTTCCTTCCCCCAGCTTCATCTGATGTCATGCTCAGCATATAGTATTGAATGTGCCTTTGGTCAGCTGGGGTCAGCAGTCCCTGCTGTGTCCCCTCCCAACTCCCTGTGCACCCCCAGCCTGTTTGCTGGTTGGGTGATGTGAGAAGCAGAAAAGGCCCTGACTCTGTGGAAGCACTGCTTATCAGTAAGGAAAACATCTCTGTGTTATCAACAGAGTTTTCAGCACAAACTCAAAACGTAGCCCCATACCAGCTACCATGAAAAAAAATTAACTTTATCCCAGCCAAAACCAGCACAAGCCAATTGCTCTGCAGTGTGTCCACAAGCTGAAAGTATATTGCTGCTTCTCTCTTGCGAATGAAGTGCATTTCTCTCTGCAGCAGAAGCACATCTACTTTTGCTGTAGAAGAAACTCTAGATCAGCATCCTGACAAGCTGGCATCCTCCTACAGTGCAGCGAGGAGCTGTTTTAATGCCTTTCAACTGTTTCCACAGATTTCCAGTGCAACTGCAGAAGTCATGTGAGGATGGTTCTGTCTCGTCCTCTTAGCCATGTGTGAACAGTCCTTGTTTTGACAGGCTTGCTGGATGTGTCTCCACTGTTCCCAGTAAGGCTCCCAGGTCCCCTGCCAAAGACGCATTGACAAGTACGTCATTCAGACTTGGCAAATCTATGATTGGGCTGGATGAGTAATGTGGAGAAGGGCTGTTCTTCACGTATGTGAATTTCTGTCTTAAGGAATTTACTCTAAATAGCAATGTTTCCATATTAGTGTCCTGTTTTAGGCTAGTGACTGAACAAATCTTCGTAGCAGCAACTCTGGGTTGTCTGATACGATGGGGATGTTTTGAACTGAAGAGCTCATCTCATAAAAATAACAACATATCCCTCCTGATAGTGTTACTTTTAATTCTACTCCATCTGTTTTTGAAGGGTCTCGTGTAGTTTTACCTATTCATCTTCAATTAAATGTAAGACTTCACTTATTGTTCTCCAAAATGAGGCCTTGTGCTGTTTGCCTTTGTTTTTCAGCTTATTTTTTAAAATGCTTTTTCAGGATTGTCATTCAGTCCTGTGGGCCAATAATCTCTAAGTGCTTTGAGAAATCCACTCATTTTGTTACAATAATGTTGAAAAATTTATCCTCCAGTAATGTGGGAGTTGCATTTAAGTAATCTGGTTACTTAGCTGAGTTTTCCTAAGTCAGGATACTCCCAAGGATAACAGAACCTATGTGCTCTTGCTGTACCTTGTGCCCCATTATTACTCTCTGATAGAGCTGTATTGTTTGGACTCTTCCCAAAACTGTTCTCTGTGATTCTTTTGCAAATCCTCAGCTCTTTAACTGCAAAGATTATGCTGGTAGTTGGCAGATGTGCTTTATTTCCCTTATATTTGATCACAGCTCATGCAGCATCATTATTTTTTTGAAATATGCCAGTACTCCCAAATCTGTAATGCTCCTGTGTGAGCAATTGCAGTTATAAAACTTTACGTGTTGGACTTGACTATTAAATTGCATACTGGATGAGAGCTGTTCTCCATACTGTAATGGATTCAGCTAGCTGCTCTTGTTCCTGCTGTTCTCAAGAGGATTCTGCTCTGTAGTCAGCTGCAGTGGCTGTCATGTGGTGGTGCACTTCTCTCTGTCCAGCTCCTGGTCCTCTTTACAGCCTAAAGATCCCCAGCCAGCCTTGGTCATTGTGCAGTGAGTTTGGCAGTTAAGCATCCCTGAATCATACCAAGCAGCCTTGCGTTGCTAAGGTAGGGAATGGCACTGACTGTACTGGGAGTTTGGCTGCCTGACCAGTTTGTGTACTAGGAATTTGACCACCTGGCCCATAGTGGGAGTAAGAATGGAACAATGGATCATTCCCTGACAACTCTGAGGCTCAAGAAAGTTGGTACCGTAACTGACACCCTAGTAATTATCAATCTGAGTTGTGGCCACAGTAAAAGTTATTGATGCCTAAAGTCAATTATCTCACAACCCTATAAACAGTGTTTCCAAGTAAGACCCTTTGAGCTCCTCTGGACTGCAGCGGGCTGTGCCCAGTATCTCCCTCTGGGGCAGACACCTCTCAATGTTCGCGGACTCTCAAGTCTGTGAAATCAGAGGGCCTTGCAACTTAGTCTGAAAACCTCCTTGGGACTCAACTCTTTGTCTGCTGAGTGATGCACAGGAGTCTTAATATTTTCACCGAACTCAAGGAAACTTTAGCAGGTACCTTCGTATGTACATATCTCATATCTGTCTGTGTGTGTACGTACATGCAATTTTATGTTGACGACTTTAAGTCTTTGGTTACATTGCTGTGTTGATTCGTTGCTAGTTAAGGTTTGCTAGAAAATGATATGATCTAATTGTGTGATACGTTTTAGTAGTGTTAATGAAATTAAAATTGCTGCTGTCCCGAAGTTACACAAAATGCAAAATCACCACACTGTGATCCTTACATCTAATCCCTTAGATGTAGACCAAGTTGATGACTAGGAGTGATTCAGCCACCCCTAGACTTCTCTTTGAGGAATGTAAAAAGCAAAGGGGTGCAGTCTGAACCTCGTGACTCAAAAGGAGGATCTTCCTTAACCCTTTCTCTTAATCTATTCATTAAAAAAAAAATCACACCAATCCAATTCAGATTCGATTTCCCCTGAAATGCTTTATGCTTTTCCATGTTGAATAACCAATGGAGTAGACCTTGCCATCAAATTCTGTTAAGACACACTTTACTCATATGAAAATAGCTTTTCCCCCCTAATATTTGTGACACACATCTTGGACGTGACCTACACCACTCTACCCTTTGCGGCACATCAGTATGAAGTAAAAAGCCTACAACTATCTAATAAGCTCCAGGGGGGAGTTTGGCAAAGCATCTCACCCCAGCAAGTCATATCCTATTTTTAACTCTCCTTAAAGCACTTCTAGTTGTTTGTGGTAAGAGCTAGTAATGAGTCATATTGTTTGCATCTTGTATTTTCACGTGGTTAATTCTTAGTTATGAAAAATGCTGTTCTACAGCAATGATGTAAGTTGGATTTTAAAAATTTCCTAGGGTGGAAACTTGCCCCAAAGTAGTACAATTCCTTTTGGTATGGCTCCTCTCACCCCAGAGATAGGAATGTTGAGTGTAATTGACATCATGTGGAAACTTCTCTAACGTGTCATTAATTTATGATTTGATGTAGCATATAAAGCTTAGTGTAAATTATGTTGTGTTTAAGCATACTTTGAGTTATCAAAACCAGGGAGGAGTTCTCACTCTTGAATCAGATACAGATTTTTGCATTTCTCTGGCTAAAATAATATCTGGGTAAGTGAAACAGTGCCTGTTTGAATTAAGAACAATCACATTGTCCGTTAGGTAAGGAAGGAATGGGATGAGGATGACGCTGAGTCATGCTGAACTGCTTTAACAGCTTGCTGCCAAAAGGGATGATTTTGCTCCCTTTTCCTGACCCTCTCTATGTATTCCTACTGTGTCTAGTGCTTACCTGATCTGTTTGTGAACTGATTTAGTCAATAATAATAGCAAAATAATAGCTTCTTGTAATAGCAAAAGTAAACGGACTAGGAGGTGCAGATGAGGGAGAAGGACTGACTGCATGACTGGCGTGGGGGGAGGAATGAGCTGGAGAAGGATCGTGACTGTCCTCAGGACAGCCACCAAGTTGCTCATAGGACCACATTGCAGGTCTCTGGCAAAAAGATTGTCCATCCTTGGAAGACTCCAGAAAGATGTCTGTGAGAACTAATGTGCTCTACCACGTGAGAAGGAGATCCCTGTCAGGGCTGCAGACTTGGATATAAAGGTGGTCATGGTGCTCCCTTAGCCCCTCTGGACACTCATCTAGCTAAGGGAAACCTTTCTGATTAGTCTTAGGCTGCTGTGAAGCTGCGACCTAGGGAAGGCTGGTCAACAAGGCCTCCTTTTCTCATCTCTTCCCTTTTTTTTATCTCTGGCTCTTGCCATGCCCTAATCTTACATAATCTTGAATTCTGAACTGGTAGAATGTAGTGTCTTTTTATTTCTTTTAATAATAAACTTTGAAAGTTTTGCGGTAGTATGATTTGTATTAAATATCCTTTAAAGGCAAGTTGAAAATACGACATTTTTCACGCAAAGGTGCTGGAGATGTCTGGTGTGCCTTAGCAATGTCTCGCTGCCTTGCACGTGGCTGGAGCATCCAAAGGGCAACAGACTTGCACGGACTATGGAACAGCAGTCACCTGCAGGGAGAGAAGGCAAGCTGTTTTGACAGGTTGCCACAAAAGGGTTCTTTGGGCTGTGCTGACGCACTGCAGTGCACACTTGCTCCTTGAGGGTCTGTGAGGTGCTGATCGGAGAGAGGTGAGCCAGCTTGTCATCACCTGCCTGCTCCTTAGCAGGTAAGTGCATTTGCACTGCCTGAGCAGCTGAGCTTGCAGCTAGCTATGGAGTAAGCCAGGCTGAATTTCATGCCCCACGGAGGAGCCCAGAATAATTTTTGAGACAAAGGTGAAAGGGAAGGGCTTTGCTTACTGTGAAGGGTAATCCTATAAACATGAGTAATAAAACAGGGAAAGGACTCCTCTGTGACTCAGGATGGGTCTCAACATCCAATGCCCAGACCATCAGAGGATTTACTAGGTTTTTACTGTGCCAGCCTTCGCTGGAAGGGTCACATGGCTGACTCTTGGTGGCTGAAAAATTTAATCCAGTGGAGAAATGATAAAATGTAGCTTTGAATAAATATGGGACAGAATAAGAAAGTACTTCAGTTAGATACTTTAGGATAAAGTTCAACAGGCTTCAACCCATCTTAAGATAAAACACTCCCCATGCTTCTCCCCTCTCCCCCCCCCCAAAAAAACCAACCCAAACAAAAAACCAAAAACCAAAAAAACACCTGATGAGATGTCAGACCCTTTCAGTTATTTTGGGGAATTCAGTGACTATGTGTCAGGACACTGAAAAAAATAGCAAGTCTAGTGTTTCTTCCACTTGGAGAGCTAAAAGGAGTGGTCAGAAAAATTTTGCCCAGTCAGCTTCCAAGAAAAATAGGTGAATAATTAGTAAGTACCTGGAAGCTTGCTAGCAAAAAAGTAGCAATTGATAGAGATTTACTGAAATCAATTCTCTACCCTGAGAAAGGTGTGGGCATTGTGGGCAGAGAAGAAAGTCCTGGCTTTAGAAAGCATTTTGACTCCTGAAGACATTCTGTTAAGTGATGTCAGGAAACCTACTAGTGGGTAAATGCAACAGTGATTGGAGAACTGCACTCAGCAGATATTAACTGATCATTAATAAATTAGGAAAAATGTGTCCAGTTGGGTATTGCTGTCTGTCCCAGATGCAGTGTTACACAATAGTAACCTGGATATGGAATGGAGGGTACATTTAATGAGCTTGAGAATAGTTTAAATTTGGAGAGGAGTGCAAGCATTGTAGAATAAAAGCACAAAATTTAAAATCTTCTGACAAATAACAGGAATGAGAGATGTAATCGGGCAGAAAGCCCATAGGAAGAAAAAGTGGCTACCAGTTCCAATTCAGAAAAGGCTCTGGAAATTACTCTGCATTACAAGCTAAACAGGTAGAACTTGTGGCTACCATCTTCTTAGTCCCTTAACAAATTGATGGGAGCACATAAATGAGTAACTGACTCAGGAGAACAGTGAAATCATTGTTCCACTTAACAATCTTAAGGCTTGACCTGGAATGCTTTCTGCTGTTTTGGGTACTGCATTTCAGAAATATGTAAGTAAATGGGAGAAAACCCTCAGGAGGGTAATAAAAATGATGAGGTGTCGAAATATGACTTACAGGGACAGGCTGCATGAGCTTCTGGGAAAACAATTGTAATAGCAAAAAAGGTGAAGTACTGGAACTCCTTGTTTAGGAAAGTTACTGTGTGTGTCATAAGACCTTTGTCTAGCCTGTTCTTAAGCATCTGTTTGAAGGAACGCGCCTGTCTTTACTGTCTCGAGGACCTGCGAGATCCTGCATTGTGTTTCCAAATGCTTAATCTGTTAGAGAAATGCTTGCAGTCATGCTAATCGGCAGCACATATTAGAGTCCTGTTCCTAATTGACCTTTGTCTTGTGAAAACCTCTTGGTGGACAATGCTTCTAAACTGCTGTTCAAGATTTTCTGGTAGTGTTTGTTGCCTCCCATAGGTGAAAGTCATTAAGAAGGAGATTGGAGGTGGAAGTGTGAAGCATATTTTGTAGCATGATGATATTTCCATGTTGATTTGAAGTAGTTATAGGTGTTCCAGATTATGGGTGTTGCAGAGGCTGAATTCACACCTCAGAAAGAAGTGGCCCATCTGAAGTTAATTCCTCATTACAGTGGTTTGAACAAGTAATTAACTTTTTTTTTTTTCAAATATTGTCAAGGAGCAGATAAAGAAAAAAAACTGCAACGCTGACTTCAGCTGATATCTCTTTAAGAGGACTGAATCAAGGCTGAAGATCTACTGCTGGTAACTGCTGAGCAATGAAGATAAATTGGGACAGAAAATAGATATCTGAAAATTAGTAAATCAGTTTTAGTTACATAAAATCACTAATGGAAACAGGCTGATCTGGGCTAGAATTTCTGGAAGTTAAGCAAATAAAGAAAATCAAAATATGATAATATGTTGTACTTCAGTGAGGTACCTTCCCTCTCCCTCCCCATCCCCCTGTTAAAGAGCACTTGTTTTCACACTGGGTCACTGATAACAAGAGCTGTTCAATTAAGGAAAGCAAGAAAATGTTACCCATAGAAGAAAGTGTTAAAAAAAAAAAAAAGTGTAGAAAAGCATTGTAGAAGGAATTGCAACTGATTTGCAACTGACTTACTCCTGACAGGTTAAACATTTGTCTAGCTGTCTGTCCATCACTTGCAAATAAGATTGCTTGTATGTTCTAGTCTTTTCCTGGGAATTGAATTTAAGTTATTTTATAGGTTTTGACTCCTTCTTGTACCCCTATGAAAGGCAGATAATGACCTTTTACAGTTTTTCTGGAATTTCTTCTCTTCATGGCCTTGATCTTCATCACTTCTAATATATAAGAATAGCTAAAGCATATGAGAATAGCTCTGGTGGGTCAGACCAAACATTTGCCTTAGTCCAGGATCCTGAAACCCCAGGTGAGATAAAAATATGGCAAATGTGTAGTGATGCTTTCCAAAACATCTTCTCAATATCCAGTGGTTCACTGGTCCTCCCTTTTTGATCCATTTCCAGCCAGAATTCTTGCCTTGTTTGTCTTTCCACTTTCTTTGCTCTTCCTCTTGTCCTATGTATGGAAAATTCTCTCTGGATCAGATGCCAACAATCCATAGGCCTTAAAAGCACCCTTTAGCTGTTTTGTTAGCTTTCTGTATCTAATGTTTTGCTACATGGTGTCTTACTGCCAACGGGAGGGACAAAAAGTGCTTCTCCCTTCAGCCCTGATCAGGGGTACGTTGGGGAGAGCCCTCAGGCCAAGGAAAGAGCTGACCCCATGTCTGCTGTATCCTGCCTGAATCCATTTTTTACCTTGATGATGTGTATACTTTCTTTTGCCCTAGGTTGTATGTGGCTAAAATCATTTTATGTCTTAAATTTTGTCAGGTTCTGAAATTGTTTCAATGGGCAACCTGAGTTTTCAGGGAGAAATGAGCTGTTGTGTGTGTCTTTGAATCTGGCACGTCTTATGGATGCCTTCCTTTACCCTAGTCAGAAAGCAAGCATCTCTGTGTCCCATTCTTTAGTTACTATCCCTATTCGCTTTGCAAGGAGCTGAAGTATGTAATTCAGCCCCATGTAAATCTGCACTTTATACTTGGCGCTGGAAAGCTTGAATAGTGTGACTTAAGTCTCTGGACTGCACTGCACCATTACGAATTTTATTAGTTGGTAAAGAACCAGACGAGTGGTCACATGTTTTGTTGGAGTCTCAGCCCTCTAATTTCAGAGCATCGTTTACTGGAGTGTCAGTATCAACAACGCAGAACTTAAATGCCATAAAAAAATGCAGCTTGTTTTGCCAGGGCAGCCTCACCATCCCTGTGTGTGCTGGGTTTGGCTGGGATAGAGCTGATTTTGCTCACAATAGCTAGTATTGGGCTGTGTTTCGGTTTTGTGCTGAGAAGGATGTCAATAACACTGATGTTTTAGTTGTTGCTAAGTCATGTTTGTACTAAGCCAAGAACTTGTTCAGTTTCTCATACTACCCCTGTTCTCCCAGTATCTGCTCTACAGGAAGCTGGGAGGAGACAGCCAGGACAGCTGACCCAAACTGACCGAAGGGACATTTCATGCCATAAGGCAACATGGTCAGTATAGAAGCAGAAGAGAGTTGTCTCAGAAGGGGGGATCGCTGCTTGAGGACAGGCTATCCATCACTGGGTGGTGAGCATTCTTGCATTGTGCCTCACTTGCTTTTGCATATTCCTTTATCAGTAATATTATTATTATTTCCTCTCCCTTTTCTATTCTATTAAACTGTTTTTATCTCAACTTATGAGTTTTGGGTTTTTTTTTTTTTTTCCAATTCTCTCCCCCATCCCACCAGGGATGGGGTTGAAGAGTGGCTGCCTGCTGCTTAGTTGCTGGCTGGGACTAAACTACAACAACATATCTCAAGTGCTGCTGAATTCTGCAGAACAATTTAACTCTTTATTCTGAGTTATTGAAGCTACGAAGGATGAAAAATAATAACATTCTCATTAAAACATCCTTCTCATTCTGTGAAGATTCTCTCTGAAGGCTAGTATTATTTGCTTTGTTTGAATAGGTGGTACAGCTAAAATTCTTGCACTCAAGTGAAATACAGTACACTGAAAAACTGTCAAACATGCTCAATTCCTGTTACCATAGGAATTCATGAGCAGCAGAAGACTATTTTGTAATTTTAGAAAACTTTCATTTCTTCTTGGAATCCCACTATTGAAATAGGTAGCAAGGTAATGTTTTTATTCCAGAAAGTATTGACTGCAAAGGGTCAGGACAACAGGTCAGCCTCATTTTTCCTGAAAAGTGGTAACGAAAATACAAAATTATCACTATGTGAAAAGAAAATAAGCCTGGCTTTTGTGTCTCCCGAGTCTCTGTTCTTTTCCTGAAGGCTCTGGTCTGATTCAAAGATTCACAGCGATCTTAAAATGTCATGCAGCATTATTCTACACAGAGCTCATGCGAGAATGTGCAGCAAATGAAATGCAACCCCCATGAGCTGTTTCTGCTCTAGTTTCTAGATGCAAAAACTAAATCCCAGCTCCTCCTCATAGAACTTGGAAATAAAATGTACTTGAGCTTGTATATGTACACTAGTTTTTGGATAGGCCTTTGAAGTAAAAAGGCTGTGGAATAATTATATTTCATAGTCAATCTTAAATCCGTTTGGGAAAGGGTGTTGTATACCACAAGGCAACAAACAATTGGAATATCTGTAATTTAAGATAGTTTTTCTTGATCGTATAACTGGAAAATGGCATAGCAATTTAACTGGCCAAAAAGCTTCAGTCTTCAAGAAGAGAAAGGCAAAAATCCCAGTTTTTGAAAAAGAGTACAGGAAAATTTAAAAATAAACACTAACGAATGAAGTGGCCACATGGCTGCAGGGCCACGAAGACGTTTAAGGGAGTGGAGCACTTTTCATGAGGAAAGGCTGAGAAAGTTGGGACTGTTCAGCCTGGAGAAGAGAAGGCTCAGGAGGGATCTCATCAATGTGTAGAAATATCCGAAAGGAGGCTGTAACGAAGATGAAGCCAGGCTCTTTTCAGTGGTGCCCAATGACAGGACCAGAGGCAATGGGCAGAAAGTGAAACACAGAAGGTTCCCTCTGAACATCGGGGAACACTTTTTCACTGTGAGAGTGACCAAGAACTGGCACAGGTTGCCGAGGGAAGCTGTGGAGTCTCCATCCCTGCGGATATTTAAAAGCCATTTGGACATTGTCATGGGCAGTTGGCTCTAGGTGACCCTGCTTGAACAGGGAGCTTGACTAGGTGACTTCTAGGGGTCCCCTTCTCCCTCAGCCATTCTGTGAAAATCAGTCCACAATTGCTATAATCATCCACAGAAAATTACTATTATTTTCCTAAGTCTCACCCTTTCCTGCTTAGCAGTAAGGCTCTTGAAAACTACTCCTTTCTTTTGTCTGCTCTCATTCTCTGTCAGTTCTTACTTTGGGCTTGATTCATCATCTGGTCAGTCTCATGTTTTATCCTCTACTTGAGATAAATGGTCTCCTTAGGTCCTAATGTCTTCGTGCTCAATGTCAACCCTTCCTTAGTGACCTTGGTGAAATGAGGAACCTATGGCTAGCTATCAAGTGCTTGCGATGAGTGCCTTTATGCTTGTGTGTATATATTTATACGTACACACACATACGTGTGTGTGTTAACTGTTTTAAATGCTTACACACTGGCCAAAATGCCCCCACAGCCTTCCTTTCCTCATCTCATTCGAAATTTGTACTCTTCACCTGTAACTAGATTTACTTGATAGTTGACTGTAAGTGCTAGGAATGAGAGCTCTGTTTTAATGGCTTTGTGAAATGTCAGCAGTAATGGAATCCAATCATGATCTACATCTCTCAGGATTCCTGTAGCATAGACAAATGGTTTCTGCTCCTATATTGCTCAGTCCCACAGTGCAGGTACTTTTATTATTTTCAAGTAGAATTTAAGCTAAAGCCCACTTGTATTTGCTCGGTATTAAGTAAATGACACACTTGTCATTTAAACTATTTTCCCCTACCTTGTTCACATCCTTCATTGTTATAGCATATCATAGGCTTTAGATCAAGGTTTTAATGACTTACTTTTTTTTTAGTTATTCAGTGGAAGTGATACAAAAATGTGGTACTTCTTTTTCTAATGAGAGCATAGTTTCAGACTAAATTACCACTCGTATTAAAAAAAAAATTAGTAACCTGGCTTTGTTTTCCTATCACAGGTTTGGCTTTTTGTGCCTTCAGCCATACTTATCTCCGTTGTTGCACCAGATCTTCTGAATGTTAGGAAGAGTATTGACTTTCTGAGGAACTAATCCTTCTTTTTACTGAATACCACTTCAACTTTAGAAGTTCTGGATACTTTATAAATTGAAATAAGCAATGAACATACAATAAATTCATTATTTTTCTTCTCAGAAGACTATTTGAGCACTTGCAATGGTCAAGCCCGTTTAATACAATAATTCCTTTTATAGCCTTAGTAATTTGTGCAGACACATCTAAATTACCTGTCTCTTTCCTGCTCCAATAGCAATTAAATAGGCAAAAAAAAAAAGGAAGATTAATCAGGAAGAAGAGTTCGTTATGTTTTTTCTTAAAAATTATAGAAATTCCTTGGCTGTTTTCTCCCTTGGAATTTCTTTTTGGAAGTTCATGAATCAGAATGCAACATTCTCTCTCTGAACCAGTAAACCACCTATATAAAAGAAATTCCACTTTTCAGTAATGTCTGGCTTGGAGAATCTGTGGCTATCAAATCAGTCAGCAGGATGTTTGAGATTATGGCACTATCTGTAGATTTCCACAATCCTTCTGTGAAGTCTTGATTGAGAAATAAAATTAGAAATGGGAGGCCAGCAAGAATTGAAATTTAAATAATAGTGCTATGACAGTTGTATATTTAATTAGCTATGTGTTTAGGAAGACAATTGCTTATTCTTCAGCTGTTCCAATTCTGGACACAAGATGCTTGTAAATTCTAATTTGGTACTCAGCTGCCTGGCTTAGATTTTATGTCAAAAATTACTGTTCACTGTGAAAGGTGAAATGTTTACTTGTTCAAAGTTTTTTTCTTTTTGAATGTTCTTTCTCAAAATCTGAGCTGACTCATAGAATCACAGAAGGATTTGGGTTGGAAGGGACCTTAAAGATCATGTAGTTGCAAACCCCGTGCCATGGGCAGGGACACCTTCCACTAGACCAGGTTGCTCAAAGCCTCATCCAGCCTGGCCTTTAACACTTCCAGGGGTGGGGCATCCACAGCTTAAACTGAAATCTCCTTGCTTTCACTTTAAACCCATTACCCCTTGTCCTATCACTACAGGCCCTTGTAAAAAATCCACCCCCAGCTTCCTGGTAGGCCTCACAAAAGTGTAGGGCTCCTACATTTTTTTTTCTTTCTTTTTTTGAGAGCCCTGAGAAAGCTATTCTTTTTGAGGAACAGAAGTATCTCTATAATATTCTCTTCTACAACATATACTGTCTTTGACTGTATTTTAAATACTGGGGAAATCTTTACGTTGTTCCAAGATACCATTTTAAGGAGATGCAAAATTTGGAAGTCTTGTATGTCCTGAATGGAACTGCTGCACATATTCACCCCAGCAACATGAGGCTAACACAGCCTAGAAAGTTCATGTTACAGTGCATGAGGTCACAGCTTACAGTGTCATGGTGGCACCTAAAGCACAAACCAGTACAGTTCAGTGTGTTTATTTCACCATTTCTTAATTATGTAGTTTGGATTTTTAAATGGGCTGGCTGACACTGAGGGCTCCCTATCAGTATATGTATATGCAGAACCAATCAGCTCTAACTCCTGTGGGAACAATGAAGTATTCTGTACTTTGAGAAAGCAGATTTTTTCATTTTGGTATATACAGAAAGTTAAACTCATTAAAATAAATAAAATTTAAGAAAACTTTGATGAGTTAACCTTTCCAAAGAGCTAAACTATGATTTAATGGCTGGTCTTAATGTCGAGATTTGCAGATGGTCTTGTTTGTAAGTAAATATGGTAACTTCTGTCATGAGAATGGAGATGCCTTATATGTAGCAAACGTCTTATAAAGGTTTTTGCAATCAGTTATTTAAAAAGAGTAGTTTTTTTGGTTTTGAAAAGGCTACCAAAGGCCATTGTAAATGGTGTGGAACCTTTAAATTCTAGTCCTGATAATTTTAGAAAATTCAAGAGCTCCACTGAATAACTTTTAACAGCTAGTTTTAGCAGGACTTTTCTGAATTGGCAGTAATCCAACTCATTGACTCATGGTCTTAGAAAATGCTATGGATGATTTGTCTAATGGCCTAGCATAGTGCTCCAAAGCAGAGTAAATCACAACACGTAAGTCCTGGATGTATGACCAATGTGTTTTGTTCACTGGGTCAGCAAGTAATTAGAGGGCAGATTCAAGCCCTGGCACACAACACAAGCTATCCCAAGGAAGAAAGGTACCACCACCACTATAAGCTCTATCAACCTTAAAATATTTTCTGTTTGTCCCCTAATCGCATCAGCATAAAGCCTTGTGTTAACTGCACTGCTTGTAGGAGTCTTTCCTATTTACAAGTACAAAACCAGAAAGATTTGAAGAGTTTGTGCATCTTTTTATCTTACATCATAATTCCTCCTTTTTCTCCCTTTTTTTCCCTTTCTGTTTCATTTATTGGAATTCAAAAGAAAACAAACAAACAATACAAAACCAAAAAAACAACCTCTTTGGTTGTCTGCATGTGTATACATTTTTAGGAATACTTGGATAGTCCAGATGAGGAAGGTGCCAGAAGGAAAATTTCTTTCAATTAAATATGGTTTTGAAAAGCAGAATATAATTTTTTCCTGTCTGTATAGAAATCTAAGGAAAGCTGTCATCTGTATGTTTTTCTGTAAAGATTGTTTGATTACTTTTTTGAATGCTCTATTACAGAGGGATACCTGAGTGGGAAAAGGAATGAGAAAGGTCCTTCAGTTGTATAAATACTGAACTGTATGTAGGAAGATTTAAATGGCTTTTAGGCTGTGAGCTAGACAGAGCAATAATTTAGTTATGAATCTCAGCTATGGAACTTAACCAACAGCAGTAAATAAAGAACTTACTTGGCTGAATATTTTAGAAGATGTCTATGACTGTTTTTTTCCCTAATTTGTAGGAGTAGATCAATTGCAGTGCGAACTTTATGATTCAACTAATATGTCTTCAGTCTAATATAGCAGGAATACTCCACAAATGGAGATTTTAAAATTAAAATATATAATGCCCTAAAAGAAGGGCCATATTCTTACAGCTAGGCAAAAGGTGCAATAGAAGCCTGGTATAGATCCAAGAGAATCTCTCCAGTCCTTGACTCTCAGAAATAGAGGAATTCATGGCACAACTAATCTTTTTTTCTTTTACCTGAGCGTGGAGAGATTGCACTTTATATTTTGACATGTTCCTCACAGGGAAATTTGCCTTTGTGTCCAAGAAAAGAAAGAACACAGTGTACAGTGTCTAGTTCTTTTCTGCAAGACTCCTTCCCATCATTTCTCTTTTTGGATGCTATTTGTTCCAGCCAGGTTAATCAGGCATTCCAGGCATGGATGCTGTGAGTTGATGAGGCACCACTTAATCTTTTCCTTTCACTGCAGATGAGAACTGAATCTGCCTGATGGCCATCTCTTTTTTTTTTTTTTTTTTTTTTTCTGCTTTCTCTTTCCTTTCTTCTTCTTCCTTCATACTTGCTGAGACCTGCAGCTTCCTTTCCTAACCCAGTTCTTTGGATTTCCAGGGAGAAAAGCTACTTCAGGTTATCTTCCTTATCCTCATAAAATCCAGTCTCATTAGAATGCCAGGTATCTGCGTTTGGAATGCATGTTCTTGTTTTCTCTATTGTTCAATCAGGAAAAGGTCAGGTTTTTTATAAAAGTTGTTTACTTAGTGAGTGAGCTCTATCTGAGGCTGTGTTTTGTCCATGTTACTACTGGTGCCATCTTTTCTGTCAATGAGTAGACACTTCCCACGTGAATGGTTTTGTGCAGAGGTAGAGAATAAGGTGTTCATTATCTTCCACTTCTCGAGAGGCCTGCCTCTCGGCTATTGATAGTGATATTTCACAGAGTAATTGCTCATTGTAAAATTGGTATTGAGCAGGACTAACTTCTTGCAGAACTGTCTTTTCAGATATGTAAAGGCTTTTCCATGATCTTCTGTCTCTCAGGTTTTACCTGTCCATCATTGTATACTCCTTATGGCAGTTGGGCAAACAAGTAGACTTTTGGCATAATTAGCCATTACTCAGTCCTGTGTTAGACTTTACTAGATTTACATGGTAATTCCATAGGTGCTTCCTCTTTCTCAGGAGTCTGAGCTTGTAAAATCAAGGTATGAGCCGGCAGTGTGTGCAGATGGCTTGTATCAGGAACAGTGTGGCCAGCAGGACTTGGAAAGTGATTGTCCCCTGGTACTCGGCACTGCTGAGGCTGCATCTTGAATCCCATGTTCAGTTTTGGGCCCCTCACTGCAAGAAAGACACTGAGGTGCTGGAGCGTGTCCAGAGAAGGGCAACGGAGCTGGTGAGGGTTCTAGAGCACAAGTCTTGTGAGGAGCAGCTGAGGGAACTGGGGTTGTTTAGCCTGGAGAAGAGGAGGCTCAAGGGAGACTTCATTGCTCTCTACAGCTACCTGAAAGGAGGATGTAGTGAGATGGCTGTTGGTCTCTCTTCGCAAGACACAATGATAGGACAAGAGGAAATGGCCTCAAGTTGTGCCAGGGGAGGTTTAGATTGGATATTGGGAAAAATTTGTTCATGGAAAGGGTTGTCAGGCATTGGAAGAGGCTGCCCGAGGAAGTGGCTGAGTCGCCATCCCTGGAGGTATTTAAAAGACCTGTAGATGTGGTGCATAGGGACATGGCCAATTGGTGGACTTGACAGTGCTGTGTTAATGGTTGGACTTGATGATCTTAAAGGTCTTTTCCAACCTAAGCGATTCTATGATTTTATTCTAGGATTCCATGAATTATTAACATTTTTCACTTGATGTTGTGTTTGTCATCAAAATTAGAAATAATTAAAACCAGATAAAATTCTTTTCCATTGAAAAGCTCAGAACATTTCCTTCAAAATATTTCCTTAGCCCCCACTTTTACTTCATCTGGAGCTGGAAATCACCCATAAAAGAATGAGTGAAATCTGAAAATTAATTCCATGGAGCTCCTGAGGATGACTTTTATACTGAGCATTGTTAAGAAACAGGAATCTATTTGCTGTCTCTCTAGCAATCAGACAAATTCTGTTGAGTCTATATACCCTTCTGTGGATGCATTAAAAAGAAGATGTACGCGTATGCTCATCTAAGTGCCTCAGTATAACATTTAGCTCCTGTTAATGCTCACAGACTATCCATTAGACTTGCAGTCACTGAAGCTGACTCTGCAGCTAAATTTTACTCGTTACTGCTGAAATTCTGGTAGCTTCAAGTCACACAAGTTCCTATTTTATACAAAAGTACTGGCAGAATTGATGTAACAGTTGCTTTTGGGAGAGGTTCTGATACATATTTAGATGTCATCTAACATGATTAAGTGTCTGCCTTCCCTCCCCTTCCCCTTTTGGAGACAATTGATTTAAGAATCAGGGTGTGTGGTGTTTTTCCACTATTTCTTAAGTTTTATTGTCTTGGAATAAATCCACTTTGTACATACTATTTAAATATTCATTGAGTGAAAGACGGAAAGCGGAACAGACTGGTGCTGTACAGGCTAGCAGTTAAGGCACCCACTAGGGAAGCAAACCACCATCATTTTGTTTCCTGCTTCAATGAATACTTAATATGAAATAATGAAATATTAATTGGTAAGTGGAAATGGTATCTGACCACGTAAGAAGTAACATTTTAGGCTGCATGAAGTTAAAGTGAAGGCAGCCCTCCAATGAGCCTGAAGAAAAAAGGTCCAACGTCTGACACAGTGCAGAATTAGCTGGGTATTCGGAAGTGCTGAAAGAAAACCTGCCACCAGTGCTATGGTGAAATATATTTCTAGGTTTTTATTAGGAATTAAAAATAATACTTGTTTGTTATAAGTTGTATAACTTATTTCCATTGTATAAGGCCTGACAGGACCATACTAAAAAGTTAAAAAACAAAACCAGAAGTTTTCATTCATAAAACCTTTGTCAGTACCAAAACTAAAAAAGAGACTCTACATATTAAGAAGCACCCAGTTGTCATCTTTTCTAAAAGAAATAATGACATTTTCAGTATGCCATGAAGTGATGAGCACAAATCTCATTTATTTTTGTGGGGAAATTCTTATACTGCACATCAATATTTTGATGCATAAAGTACAGGGCAGCAGGTGATATATTATAGTGGAGAAGTCCATGCTTTCTGTGGGTGCTGAATAGGCGGTAACTCATGGAAATACGTTGCTCAGTTCAATCCAGGTCCTAATAATAAAGTGGGCACTCGGTTACTGAAAAGATGTATGCGGTAGAAGGCCATAGATGGATGGGCACATCCCCGAAACTGCCACCGAAATTGCCATTAGATGGAAGCCTTTGTTGGTAGCTTCAGCTGAAAGGTCAAATCCTAAATGGACAAAGAAATTAATCTAGCATGTCTTTCTTGTCTGTTGGTAGTAATTATTCCTATGAATCTTTTTCCCCTTTTACTGATCTGAGGCATCTGCACTCTGTGGCATTTTAAAAATTTCCCATCTGCTGTAACTTCTCATACGTTTGCAGCAGTGGTAGGTGGTGCGTAGGTAAGGTGAGCAACTGATCGCTCATTGTGCAGTTCTGCCAATCAAACACGTGCTGCATTTGTCTTAGTGCAACACACTGAGTACGATTTTGATCCTTTATAAACAATCTGGGGGGGATTCTTTATGTAGCACAGGTGGCTAGCCTTTAGATATAACATTGTTATTTGAAAGTATTGTAATCATTAACTTCATGTATTTTCTTCTTCACAAATAGCCTGTGAAAGGTTTAAAACAAAGGTGCTTGTCTGAAAATGTTTGACAGTATCATGTAAACATGCCTGAAATTACGGATTTTCATTACTTTTTTTAGAATTCTATATTCCTCTGGTTATTAGTTATTGAGAAATGATCATTTATTGTTTGAGAGTTTTTTGAATGTTTGATTAGGTGAAAGAGGTAATGATCTGTTCTGCCCTCACAGTAAAATATGGTTACAAAATTAGTCTGTGTTTAGTTACCATGGTGATAAGGGTTTTTTTTTTTAATACAGCTTTGTTCTTTTCCCCTTTTATTCTTTTAATGAACAAATGTACGCCCCGAGACTTTTCCTAAGACTCCATATGAACAAGAATTAATGTATGAAATACTCACAAATTCCAAACAGAATACCGCATCAGTGTGTTTCAGAAGAAATATTTGCAGATGTATCTTTCTTCATGTTTGTAAATAGCTTCCTTTTAAGTTATCAAGCTAGGTAATGTATCTCTAAGAAAATGCTAAACTATGTGACACAATGAAAGACGTTAATGTGGTTGCTTTGTCTCGCTGTTTCAAATATTTTTTTAATGAACAAAAGAAATTCTGGTCTCTCCATCTCCAACTGTTCAGGACACAAGTTGTTCACTACTGAGTAATTATTAAAGTCCCCTTGGACATGTATTGATAAGATGACAATAATGGCAACTTCTCCAGGACAGAGTATTCAGTGCAAATCTGTAATGACCATAGAATATGTTCTGGAAGGAAACTTTAAGGGTCACTGTATCTATCCTCTGCTTCAGGGGTTAGGTAGATAATTTCTTAGGGTTGATTGCTTTGTCATTCCTGATGACCTTCAGGAGTCAAAACTCTACATTTTCTTATAGATCAAAAAGAAATCGAGGAAATACATGCAAACGATTGAAGTGCGAATGTGGTAACCTCAAAACCATATCCTTTATATATATTCATGCATGTTGTGTAAGCTAAACTGATTATACACTTCTGCACCAAATCTTGTACCTATATAACCCAATATCTTACCAGTCTTTTCTGTGATTCTATGATCTGTAGCAAATGTGCATGAAAATTGGTTCTCAGAAAGAGACACCATCATTTTTGGGACGGCAGTGGGGAGAAGAAGGAAGTAGGGGCCTCTCTGGCAGGCAGAGGTGTAGGAGTCTTCTCTGTTATGTCAAGCTAGAGAAAATTTGGTTATGTCTTTACTCTGTGGATTGGTTATTAGATTCACAGATTACAAGATTTAGACAAATTGGAATTAAACTTTGAGTCTTAAGTGCATTTTAAACCTGAAAACACATACAGTGCTATTGGCAAATAAATTAATTGGAGATTTATAGGAGAATTCAAAAGCAAGTTGTGCAGCACGTAGGAGGGGAGTTGTGTGGGCAGAAATAGGAAATGACTGTCAATGTAAAATTGCAGAAGTAAAAATATTTAATTGAATCATTGTGATTTAGTGATTTGGCTCTGGATGCTGAGACTTGGACTTTGGGACAGGAAAAAAATGTTTCAGGCAAAAATGAAAGCAGATCTGTTTTTTAGAGCAAGGACTAGCAAATATGTCCAATAAGGAGATGCCTTATGCTTAAATCCCTGTTTTGATGCTTCCTTTTTTTTCCTGTTATCTTAGACAGTTTAATAAAACCAGGTAGCAAGTTATTCTTAAGATGATATTTTAAAATACCTACTTATTTTTCCAGGATAGACCTTAGAAACACTACAGATGACATACAATTTTTCCAACTGTCAAACATTACTCTTTGTTTCTAAAATATTTTATCTGTCTTTATGTTTTCTTACATTTAAACATATTGAAATTATGTTTATAGTCTAATAGTTGCTTTAAAATTCTAAACTTCTTAGCCATATCTGCAACCCCACAGGTTTATAACATATTTTCCCAAAAGCAGTATGAATGTGAGACCTTTAAATATTCAGTTTGTTTATCTCATCATCTAAAATAGTATTCTAGATTTCCAGAACACTGGATAAAAGTATTCCATAAAGTGAGCACTGCAAAGTAAACAAAAATAAGATGTTATGTGAAGATCTATAGTTTAGCCTACCAGCTCAACAGGGAAACATTACAGTGGCTATTGAATTTTGGGTCAGAGTAGGGGTGAACCAGTCCCAGTACTGGGGAGACTTTTGCCAGCAGGCCCCTTTCTTTGCTTTTTCAAGGGTTTCATCTGGGGGTCCTCAGCTGTCCTGTCCTCCATGTCAGAACATACAACCCAATCATATTTAAACATTACAGCTTGTTGTAGAACAAGCGTACCTATTGCGATTCTGTCTGTGGTGTAACGTGTTTCCTGGCATCCATGTGTAGCCATAGACTCACTAGACTCCATTCAGAGGTTCAACTGAAATGTGGCAAAGACAATGGCTAGTTGTTCACAGATCTAGCCAGGGCGCAGAGGAGGGGAAATGATACTTCTTTTCTGAGTGCAGATGGATAACAACACAGAAACAGCTGTTACAGTATATCCCAGAACTGATATTCTGGTGTTGACTTGTTTTAGACACAGTAGCTAAACTGGTTTAAATGGTTCAAATTCCACCACATCTTCAGCTCATCAGCACTTACATAGAATGCAAGCTTGTAAACCTGTTCCACGTTTTTTCAGACCTGTGCATTATGATCCTATAGCTCTGGTTTTAACTCCTCTCTTTCAGGAAAATAATCTGTTGCACAGATGCAGAAACCTACCTTTGGTCTTTGCAAACACAGTCTTTCAATATCCCGTAGTCACAACAGCATAGAAGGCCTATCTTCCAAATCGAAAGTAGCATTGGCTACGCCACTGAAGATGTCCAAAAAAATTCTCCTGCATGCCAGAACCTCTGAGTCATCAGCCTCTATGGCAGCAACTATATTAATGTTCAAACCAGGAACATGCTTTTGATATGAACCTTCTGACTGTTCCTACTCACCATGCTTTGAGTTGCGTTGTGGAGAAGTCTCAGGCTGTGTGAATTGAAATGAAATCTGAGGTGTGCTCCAATCTATTGTGCTCCAGCCACTAGGGAACGTTCAGTCTGTTGGATGAGACAAGAGGTAGTCTGAATTAAAGCCTTCAAAATGCAAATGCTGTGGAGACCTATCATGTTCTCAGCACCAAGTATTTCACTCTACACATCTCTCCTGTTGTGCAGCACTACTTTTCAATGTAGATACAGCCTGCTAGGTTCATTTTTCCATCTGATCTGTTCACTTATTGTTGAAGGAGGAATGTACACAGTAGGCTTGAATCCTTTCTGCAAATCATATTCTGTTCAAGCTAACCTTTTTTAGGCAGCCCATTACCAGTAAATTGCAAGCTGTTCATCCCTGGCTGCCTGAATACTGTGCTAGAAGTTTAGCAGCAGAACCTCATTGCAACCACTTAACACTTCAGGTAAGGAGAAGAGAGAAAATTGTTTAAAATTAATCTTATTCAAAACACATGATCTTATTTATAGTGATGCAAAGGAAACAGAAAGGAATTGATACTACAGATTTTTTCTGTTATTCGCTAACATTCTTTTGTTTCCTCTTGACTATTGGCCAAGTGGCAAAATGGCACTGTGCTAAATTAGTCCCTTAATTGATGTATTAGGAGACAATTCAGATGGTTGAAGTGAGCTTTATTAGCACAACTTTAATAATTGAGCCCTTTAGCAGAAAGAAAACAGTATAAACATTATTTCGTTACCAACCTTGCTTCCACCTTGCAAGCCCAGGGAAAGCATGTTCCAAAAATTTGCCTGCTTTCTGATAGCTTTTTCAGTGATTTCTCATGAACCCTGTCATACAAAGGGTGAAGCTGTTCAATTTATTTCTAGTTTCTAATTCAAGTACTGCATATAACAATATTCTCACTAACAATCCATAGCACCCTGCTGTAAAAAATGGACCCTTGCTCCACTTTAAAAATGTCCTGAGGCTGGGACCCAGCATGAGACTGTAATTATTTAGGAGCCTCCCCCCCCAGCTCCTCCTGGTGTGAGAGCTGCTAGCTCTTCCCCTTTCTGTGTGTTTTCTTACAGTGGCAAGAACTCCTCTATGTTTTGCTTAAAGGAAAAAAAAAAAAAGGCAGCTAATGTATCTCTGGGAGAAAATGCATTTTGCTGCTGCAGCCTGTTTCAATTAGGAGAGGAGGTTTTTAGGGTCTCAAAGTCCTAAAAAAGAGAGAAGAGTCAGCATAGAATCACAGAATAGTTTGGGTTGGAAGGGAACTTTAAAGACCATCTAGTTCCAACCCCCCTGCCATGGGCAGGGACACCTTGCACTAGACCAGGTTGCTCAAAGCCTCATCCAGCCTGGCCTTGAACACTTCCAGGGATGGGGCATCCACAACTTCTCTGGGCAACCTGTTCCAGTGCCTCACCACCCTCTCCATGAAGACCTTCTTCCTGATATCCAATCTAAACCTCCCCACTTTCAATTTAAACCCATTCCCCCTTGTCCTGTCACTACAGGCCCTTGTAAAAAGTCCCCCCCAGCTTCCTTGTAGCCCCTTCAGGTACTGGAAGGTGCTATAAGGTCTCCCCGGAGCCTTCTCTTCTCCCGGCTGAACAAGCCCAACTCTCTCAGCCTGTCCCCACAGCAGAGGTGCTCCAGCCCTCTGAGCATCTTCGTGGCCTCCTCTGGACTCGCTCCAACTGGTCTATATCCTTCTGATGTTGAGGGCTCCACAGCTGGACGCAGCACTCCCGGTGGGGTCTCACAAGAGCAGAGTAGAGCATGTGCCTTTCTCAAGAACATCTTGGGCCATGCTCTCCCAGGGAACAGGCTGGATTGCTGGGTAGGATGGGCTGGGAGAAACTATGATCAGAACCTGCAGTTCATGCTCTCCATGTAAATGTGTTGTTGGCAAGGAATGTGCTATATAACAGTCTTAAGAAAATCTTTTTTCCCTTTGTAGAGGAAGTTTTGCTATTAATAGTTATGTGAATCACACTCATTGTGCCCTAATAATGCTTTTGTGTCTTACAGCAGGTGCACAGTGGAGGAAGGGAAATAATTTCACTTCAAGCCTTTAGCCAGCTGAAGATCTTGGCCCAACACTGCTGTCTCATCCATGTCTCCAGTCCTGAAGGAGGGCACCAATCCTTAAAGAAGGTATCTCTTTTTTTTTCCTGCCTGTCTGGATAGCCCATCCTTTGTTGGTATAGGGAAACTTTAGTCCTGGGTTTTGTCCTAGCTGTTGTATATATCCAACAGTAGCTGATTATTTTTTAGAGAGCAGCAGAGAAGGATGTAAATGACCTTTTAATACAATAGAGAGCACCTTTCTCTTTCAGTTTGTGTTTCCTGAATCCTCAAATCACCAAGCAAGACAGGAATTTTGCACCCAGAGGACTGAATGAACCACAGAAGTTATTTTTGCTTTAAGTGGTAAGTCGAAGTGAAAAGAGTTTGGCTTACCTCGTTGACATAAGCCCTGGGTTTGTGTCAGCAGGGCAGGGCTGAAGTTAGCTGTAGAGAACTGTGAGAACCCTTATGAGAACTGTGAGACCTTCTTCCAATCATCCACACTCAGACCTTGTGTGAAGCTGTTTCTGAGCTCCCTTGCACCAGGAGGGCTCTTCTTGGATCTACCTGTGAGAATTTATGTATGCTGCCTTCTGCTTTCTGCCCGAGATGCTCACTCTTTCGGTCTTTAAGCAAGAATGTGCAGAGGTGGCTGAAAGCTGATGGCTGTACCCTTGAAGTTAGGGGGGCCAAAATGATGTAATGCTGCCCATGGTAGGGGCTGTTCTACGAGTTGAGGCCTTGTTCCTCACTCTCATCTTAAATTAGGGCTTGTGTAACTGTCATGGGAGAACACCCTAGGAAGTTTTGTCACAAATTCTCTACCAGCTTGACCTAGAATTGTTAATTCCCCTTCCCCTGTCTGAGGTTGTGTCTCCCCAAAGGGGCATACACATGACCCTACATGGATGAGGCAAGGTCCCTGCGCAGCAGTGGTTTGCATTGAAGGTGTCTGGAAACCTGCAGAAAGCAGGATGGGACACACTTGTTTAATACCTTTATCTGTCACCTGGAGGAAGTGATTGACTGCTTGATGTTTGCAGATGACACCAAACTTGGTTGGCATCGGTTGGCTCGAGGGCATGGCTGCCACCCAGAGGGATGTCGGCAGGCTGGAGGAACGAGACCATAGGGACTTAATGAAGTTCAGCAAGGACAAACGCCAGGTCCTGCACCCGAGAAGGAAGTGACCCTTGCTGTGACACAGACTGGGGCTGCCTGGCTGGGGAACAGCTGGGCGGGAAAGGCCCCGGAGGGCGTGCTGGTGGGCAGTGAGCTGAGCACGAGCCAGCAGCTTGGGGTCTCTGGGAGGATGTTTCCTATGAGGCAGGATTTTAAAGAAAATGCTGTCATTTCTCAATTAGCCTACATATCTCAGTTTAACTGTGGTCGTAATTTGGAAGGTGATGTGAAAGGATGGGCCTAAAAGAAGATTTTAGGGTGGAATACTGCCAACCATTGTGGGGACTGAAATTCCCAAGCTGCTCCTTCAAGGCGTTAAAAGCTGTGAGTGAGGACTCGGAAAATCATGACGTGAGTTTGGTAATAGGACTTACTTATGATGATACATTTAGATGTGTCATAACACATTCAGATATATGCCTTCTGACCGTACCTTTTTGACCCTTACAGCTTTGTGTCCCATTTTTAAGTTTTCCCCTGTAACCTGATAGGTTAGGAATATGAAGTGGGGTTTTCTTTTTAAACTTAATTTAAATTGGTAGTAGTGTTCTGATGTACTCACACAATGACAGATCTAATTTTTTAAGATAAAGGCTTGTGATTAAAATCTATAAGCTGGCAACACCAAAAATTGGATGCAAATATTGTAATTTAGTCTTATTTTAGATATCATTTATATGGATGTACAATATAATTCTTATGTCTATAATCATAGTTCTTCTTATGTGACTGCTTAGCAAGTGATTATCACAGTAATTCCTGTTGTTTAATATCTCTAATAAAATCACGTTTGCTTTCTCTTTTCTAAATATTCATTGTCCCCAGTAAGTATGGCAAAATTTTTCTCCATAGCATAGAAAACCAGCTATCAGTGGAGAATTTGTACCTAAGTAGCAGGCTGTAGTGAGAATTTTAAATTATCAATTTCCAGGGTGAATTATTATTTGAAGATTTATGCTTAGAGTCATACATTCAGTGTTTATATCTGATGCCAAACTGCAGGGAAATATTCCTGACAAAGTTTTCCTTGTGTCCTGCACTGACTGACTGAAATTTACAGCTGACCTCCCTGACAGTAATTCTGTCAGAGGATCGGTCCTTCAGGCAAACTGCCAGCTCAGACATGAAAATCTGCAAATGGACGAATGCGGAAAACCTTTTGCATTAAAACTGTAAAGATGTAAATTTTCCCTGACAAAGCTAGTGTAGTGGCTTCTTTTGCAGCTTTCTCCTTCGTCATTTTTCTTCCAACCGAAGACGGGGGAAATGGTATTTTTCTTCTCCCAGGGCATGTCCAATCATACTAAAATGCTGTTGTACTAAATGCCAAGGACTCATTACTGTTCTTGAAAATTTGTGTCGCTAATGGAAATTTGTGGCCTCTGAGAAAATTTCATTTAGTTCCCAATTCCAGGTATCAAAATGATTTCAAAATATCAAAATAAAGGAATTTCATTATGAATTAATCTATGGGAAAGATTATTTTCATTGCAAGGTTTTTACTGGTAGGTCATGCCCCCTACTAGCTTTATGACCATTAAGTACAGCGTGCTATAAAAAATGTCAGTGACTCAATAGGACACACTTTTTTTATTAACAAATAGATACATGGGACAATACCACAGGCATTAGGTTGCAGAAGGTGCTGTTTTTGAGCTGGGAAATACATTCATCTGTATAACTATGTTCTGCCTTATGATTCACTTCTCACGTAATCAATGATTTACTTCTCTACGCATGGTCTCTGTTGGCTGTTGCTGTGTCCTGCAGAATAACTACTGTGTTTCAAAGATCAGAAGATGAACCCAGAATTTAATGGATAATTAACATGCAAATTTCATAGGTAAAGTGCCTTGGAAGCCCCAGGGATGAAAAGTATCACACAGAAGTACTATTCTGACAGTTAGGGTGAATTTATGTTGGGCACAGCTCAGTTCAGTTCCTGCTTCTTTTGGACCCTTCCCAAGTAGTTACAGGTAATTTATTTAGGCTCAGGTTTTTTGTGTCTGGTCCCTGTAGCAGACCACTGCCCTCATGAAGGTGTGCTTCACAGAAGCACTCAGGAAGATGAAATAAGATCCCTTAGGGCCAAAAAGCTGACAAAAACCTCTCCTAGGCAAGAAGCAGCAGATGATGCACTCAAAATCTTTTTATGGACGAAAGGGAACACATTATATAGACATACATACACATATATATATAACTAAAAATATTTTTAGGACAGTGAATGCTTTAACAGTCTAATAAAAATAAAACAAACATTGATTGTTAGTCCATTTGCAGCAATACCAACACTCATTGTCCACACGGCTTAAAAAAGAAAAAGAAATTACTTCTATACTCTTACACAGAAAAAGCCTACAAATCTGGACCCTTCATTCTCATCCTTCCTACATATCTTGACAATGCAGGCTGACAGCTTCCTGCTTCCTGGAGCAGAGGGGCAGAAGGTGTTAGGACAAAGCATCAGCATCCTGCAGTCATCAGCAGGAGGAGAGTGATGCTCACAGTGGGGCTTTCCTTCTCCTGGACTGCCAGCTGCAGCTTGGCAGTGGTCCCCAGCCCCAGGCACACAAAGGGCGATGGTTTGTCAGGCAGTGATTGTGAGAAGGGGGCTGTGTGTGTCACCTCCTCCCCCACTGGACCACCCCCAGAGCTGAAGGTGGAGCCGGGGAGGTGGCAGTCACTGGCACCAGTGCAGGGGTTAAACCACCAACACCCAGCTCAGGTTTTCTCCCTTTTTATTTCATTTTATCCCCAAGTTAACTTTTCCTTAGTAGATTTGGTCCTGAGTGACAGACTTCTGATTATTTCAGGTTTTGCTGATCGAGTCTTATATTTCTCGTCTATCTCTGGTCCGTTTGGCAGCATCAACATTTATTTAATTGTCTGATTAAAATATTTTCAAGCTTTAATCAAGAAATGCAAGCACTGCTTAGACAGTTCACAATACATAACAAGTGATGGCCATAATATAAAAACCTAAAGGTCATGTTTCTAACGTGAACTGTTTAGTCCCTGTTACCCCCAAAATAAATGTTGCTTACAGGTAGTGATTATGTCCTTCCTCTAGGGAAAAATTCAGTGCAATCCAAAATGATTCCAGTTTTCATTTGACGGTTGGACACATTATGGGGAGCCAGGCTGGAGAACAGGCCACCAAAGTAGGCAGCTGTAGAGCCTAAAAAAGTCTTACCTGCTCTTGCAGCAGGTCACACGCCAGGGAGAGCCTCTGGTTATCTTTGAGCTCTGCTGTCACAGTAAGGGAAGATGAGTGACTAAGAGACTGCTAAGAGCACTTGGCCTGACAAGTAGCATTGGCCAGTGCTGCTCCTGAGGGTCCAACCCCAAGCAGGAACACCATCAATGAGCATTTCTGCCAGCAAGTACTGTCACCTGAGCTCACCCTTCCACCTGCCTCCCACAATAGTTCTGACACAGCCCTTTATACCATGATAGCATTCAAAACTATCCCCTTGTTTGCTCCTCTTGGCCTAAGAAAAAACTCTTAGCTCCATATATATGGTGTATTCTTTTCTACCCTCAAGAAGATTTTGAGTGTAACAATGTGCGTCTTGAATTGCACCCTCTTTGAAATTTAATTGATATGGAAATTCTGTCCTGATACACAGGTGCTTAATTGGTTTATTCCAAATAATAAAAGTAAGATCACTTGTTTGTTTCATGCCACAGAAGGACATAGCTAGGTTTCCTTCCTTGCATAGTTTAACTTCGCATGTAAGACGCTTACCCAGGATGTGGGAAACTCAGTTTAATTCCTCTTTCTCAGCTAAAAGGGTTTCAATCCCATGCCTTCACAGTCCCATCTCCCATCTCTGTGGAGAACATCTCACTACCAAACTGTTTGGGGATGAATGGCAGGGAGAAAAAAAGAGCTCAGTTCTCTGTCCTTGAAGCTCTGTCACTGTCATGAAGTAATTCAAGACTCCGTGTGCTTGTGGCATGACTGTATATCCTACCTGGCTTTCACTGTTCCTTATGTGAGAGAAGGCCTAACTTTGACTTTGCTCCTGGATGGGTAATACATTTATGAAACATTCATTGGTTGATATTAATAGAGACCTTTGCTGACCTAAAGAGTTCTTTATTTTTAGTATGCTTATTTAAATATGTAATACCCATTAGAAATCACAAATTTGAATTATTGGAAATAAGTAATATATATATACTTATATGGGATGTGTAAAATAACCTCTATAGATTTTTCTTGATCAACATGGTATTGTGCTTCTAAAGTACATGTGTTCTGGTGCACTCTTTGATCATTACAGTTTCATGTGATCAAATAAAAAGGGGTTAAGAGGAAAAGAGATGATTATTTTGTTTACTAATTTCTCTTCACTGTTAATCTTGCTAAAGTATATTAATGACTTTGGTGACCAGTAGAAGGTTCAGTGCCCTGGAATTCTGTATTTTGGGGGAAAAAAATCAAAAACTGTACTGACAGATAAAAAAATAAGTGCTATATGAACTATCAAATGAAATTTAATAACAAAATTTTCTCTTTTTACTGTGCAAATGGTTCAATTGACTTTTGCAAGACTACTGTAAAGTGAAACCAGGGCATTCAATAGTAATAGCTGTTGGGTTCCAAAAATTAATCTCTTCCTGCAACAGAGAACTGTCCTTTCTCCCCTTGTATTATACAGTTAATCAACATGCGTTTCTAATGTGTTGTTTTATCTGCCTAATGTTAAGCAGTGCTGATCCTTGGTACTTACAGTCTCACAGCCTATCGTAGCTTCGTAAGACGGTACCACAACTGCTATCTGAGCTCCGTTAGACTGCCTCCTTGTAATAACTATTTCTGTCCCTTGATACTTACAGCTATTCCATAACTATTTCTCTTGTGCTTTTGCACTTTCAGCACTGAAGAAAGGGAAAACAAATGAACCAGACAGCTGCAGACCCTGATGTCTGGATTCAACAGTGTGCCACACTTAAGGAGTAATTCTGATGGAAACAATCATTGAAGAGTTGGAGGTGAAAAGGGGTAAAATGCAACATAGTTTTCCAAAATGAGATAAATTATATCCGGATGTACGGGGTGTGGGTGCCCAGGTGCTGACAGAGGGGGCTGCAGGATAGCCCCTCTGGGAAGAGGCCAGGGCTGCCCCGTGCCTGACACAGCTGGTTCCAGCCAGCTCCAAATGGGCCACTGCAGAGCCCACCAGCCATGATGATGGCCCTTCTGGGAAAACCTACTTAAGAAAGGGCAGAAAATGGTGCTCAGAGAGGAGGAGGGAACAAGAAGAGTGAGAAACAGCAGAGGCAACACAAGGGTAGTGGAAGAGGACGTGCTCCATGGCAGAGCACATATCTGTGCTGCAGCCCATGGAGGAACGTAACAGAGCAGGTGGGTATGGCCTGAAGAAACTGCAGCCCATGGAAAGCCTATGTTGGAGCAAAAACAAGGAGGAAGGAATGGCTGAGAGGTGCTGTTTGTTATGGACTGACCCCAGCCCCCATTCTCCTTCCCCCTTTGCCATTTGGGGTAGGGGGAAGGTAGAAGAGTTGGCAGTGAAGGAGTGGTGTTGAGCCTGGGGATAGGGGAAGGGTGTTTTAGTGTTTCTTTGTTTCTCGTTACCTGAATCAGTAAATATATAGCTATTTTACTTGACGTTAAATTAATTTTACCTATATTGAGTCTGTTTTGCCCATCATGGTAATTGATAAGCAATCACCCTGCCCTTATTGCAACCCGTGAAATTTCTCTTTCCTGTTCTATTTTCTCCTTCTGTCCTTCTGACGGGGGCAAAGGTGGGGAGTGAGCAGCTGGGTGGTAGTTTGGCTGTTAGCTGAGGCTAATCCACCATACAGACTAATCTTACAGTTTCCTTTAATAACATTTTCTTGCCTTTAGTAGCTGGAGACAGAATGTGCTGTCCTGGAAAAGGGTTGGTTTTTTCATAGAATCACAGGTTAAGGTTGGAATGAAGCTCTGGAGGCCGTCTGGTCCAACACCCATGTTCAAGTAGGGCCACCCAGAGCCAGCTGCTGAGGACAGTGTCCAGACAGATCTTAAATTTCTCCTAAGTGGGAGACTCCACAACCTGCTTGGGCAGCTTGTGCCAGTACTCCATCCTTCTCACAGCAGAAGTGTTTTGATGAAGTGTTTCCTGATATTCAAATGGAATCTCCTGTGTTTAATTTTGTGCACATTGCCTGTCAGGGAGCATCACTGAAAAGAATCTGTCTCTGTCTTTGCACAGGTATTTATTTACATACATTGATGTGATCCCATCCTGAGGCTTCCCTTCCCCAGGTCTCTCAGTCTTTCCTCATAGGAGAGATATGCCAGCCCCTTCATCATCCTTTTGACCGTTTGCTGGACTGTCTCCTGTATGTCCATGTCTCTCTGGTACCGAGGAGCCCAGAACTGGACACAATATTTCAGGTCTGGCCTCACCAGTGATATATCTAGGGGAAGGATCACTTCCAATCACCTGCTGGTAGCACTGCTCCTGATGCAGCCCGGAATGCCATTAGCCGCCTTTGCAACCAGGGCCTGTTACTGTCTTGTGTTCAACATGGTGTCCACCATGTCCCACAGGTTCTTTTTCTGCAAAGTTGCTTTCCAGCTCTATGGCCCCCAGCATGCACTGGTGCCTGGCGTTGTTCTTTTCCAGGTGCAGGACTTCTTTGTGCTTTCCTTCATTTCTCTTTGTGAAGTTCCTCTCAACCCATTTCTCCAGCCTGTAGAGGTCCCTCTGGATGGCAGCACAACCCTTGGGCATTTTTTTTTACAGAAAGGAAGAGGATCAAAGCTGTTAGAGCTTTCAGAGCAGGCAGGTTCTACTGGAGAGAGAACTATCCACCAGGCACAGATGGAATAACCCCATTTGTGGTTGTTATGTAAGGTTTGGAACATTTACGTAAGGAATTATTTTGCTTTTGGAGTAATAAAATGTTTTTGTTTATGCTGGCTACCAAAAGCATCAAATGCTCACCTGGCAAAGAGTCTTTCTAATCTATATCACAATCTGTCTAATTGAATCAGGGAGCTTAAATGAGAAACTCAACTCAACTTCACAGAAATGCAATCAAGAAAAATATTGACCTAAAAACACACCTGATGTAAATGAGTTGCATAGTAGGTACACTGACATAGAATTCACCTTGTCTTCTAGAATAAGGTGGTAGCCTTAGGTAAAGTCAAATAAACCCAATATATTTGTGTTTTATTTTCTTAAAATTGTTTGCATATGGAAAATTGCAAGGTGAATATTGACATGGCAACAAGGTAATGTGTTGACATCAGCTTGGTGAAGAAAATTTCCATAATTAATCATATAAGTCCTCATTTATTTTAATCAGAATCAATGCATTAACTAATAAAATGAAGAGTTGTTCAGAAAATTAACACTTTTGGTAGACAAACTAAGATGAAAAACTATGCAAAACATGGCAGTTTTAAGGCGTTTTTCCATCACTAGTGCTCATGGACCTTGTGAATTCTTTCTGCTAGGACATGTCAAGGAAATGCAGGAAGCCAGATTCAGCCTCTGAGCAGTAAATGTGCGACTTGATTCCTGCAGTGTTTGCAGTAACTTTATTCTGCCTGATCAGTGACAAATCCATCTGGTGTAACAGATGTTTTGTGAGCCCTGTCTAATCTCATTCTAGTTGGAGGACAGCAGAGAAAGAGGTTCCTCTCTCCTGAGGGAGTCTCCTCCTATTCTGAAGGAGTTGCGTAAGCCTTGTCAGTAAATCTGCATAGCTAAGGCAGCTACAGGGTGGTGAGGGATCAGGTGTGGAGGCACCTCTGAGATGCTGAACCTGATCCAAGACCTTTGTTTAGGAAATCGAATTCTGCCTTAGGGAGGTAGAATGCTTGCGGAATGGACAAGGACTGTATAGTAAATAACACTACTCACAGAGGTAGAGTAGAGTACTAAATAGTCATGGTTTGGGCTTATTTTGTTTTCAGAGGAAATCTCTAGGTAGTTCAACTGAGCCTTTTCTTGATGCCAGCAACATACTTGCAAAGTGGAAGTTATCAGCTTCCGTGTATGTATACAGAGTTTCATGCAGTAAGTTAGAAATATGGGCAAGACACATTACGATAATCCACAGTGAAAGTAGTATGATAGTTCTGTACATTGAGAGTGATTTTTCTGGACTCGTAAGCCAAATGCGGAGATGATCTATTGAAGTTTAAGTAGGGGAATTTACATCTTCATAACTTTAGTATACATTCTGCATCTCTTAGGCTATGTATATTACAACCTTGGTTTATAGCATTTTTTAAATTGGATGACTGTGCTTACACTACGGTTTTATAACCATAGAGGCTGGAGCACTTCTCCTAACAGCAGAGGCTCTGTAGAGGCTGGAACACCTCTCCTATGACGAAAGGCTGAGAGAGTTGGGCTTGTTCAGCCTGGAGAAGAGAAGGCTCCGGGGAGACCTTATTGCAGCCTTCCAGTACCTGAAGGGGCTACAAGGAAGCTGGGGAGGACTTTTTACAAGGGCATGTAGTGACAGGACAAGAGGTAATGGGTTTAAATTGAAAGTGGGGAGGTTTAGATTAGATATCAGGAAGAAGTTCTTCCCAGAGAGGGTGGTGAGGCACTGGAACAGGTTGCCCAGAGAAGCTGTGGATGCCCCATCCCTGGAAGTGTTCAAGGGCAGGCTGGATGAGGCTTTGAGCAACTTGGTCTAGTGGAAGGTGTCCCTGCCCATGGCAGGGGGGGTGGGACTAGATGATCTTTAAGGTCCCTTCCAACCCAAACCATTCTGTGATTCTATGATTTTATAATATACTTGGTCAGAGTCTAGCAGAATAGTGTAAGATAGACAAAGCAGAATGGCATCAATTTGAAAGAATGGTCCTTGAGTTTCTTGTATTCTCCTTTAGCATGGGATCATATAAAATATATAACAGCAGAGATAGCTCTGTTTTACATGCAGTGGGACAAATTGAAAAGGTCATGTGTAAAGGTCACAATATATATGAATCAGATTCTGTGGGAGTAAGGAAAAAGTAGAAGTAATAGCAGCTCCATCTCCCTTGCACCCATTTGCATTCACCTCTGATTTAAACCCAGTGAAGCTGTGTTTTAATGAACCATGCACTCTGGTCTTAAAACACTAATGTAAACTCTTCCAGCTTTGATTAGCGGAGGCATCAAGGTATTAATTTTTAAATGGGATGATCTGTGCAGAGAAGCTGTCTGCCAAAGTGTATCAAAGTCCTACTTAAGATGGAAATCTAAACAAGGTGCCAAAGACAGAAATGAAATGGGATTGTCAGCTAAATTTTACTAGCAGAGGTTATGTAATAAAGGTTCTCAGTGATATTACATTACGGTGAGTCCTATGCTAAGAATTACTAATAAAACACTAAAACATTTATTAAACTCAATTATGCATATCTGGAACCATTTTGTGGAGCTCTTCATTTGGCCATAGCTTTTAAATGAGTAAGAAGAGACAGACGCATTAACTCCCTTGTCGGCTTCCCAAGCCTTTATTTCAGCATTCAGTTTGCTAAACTGAAATCTTCTGTGCTTATTCTAAAAGCCTTCTCTCAGAGAATGGATTTAGAGTTTGATGTGGTCGCCTCTCAGTCTGCACAAGGGTTTGAGACAGCAACAGCAGTTCCAATATACACACATCGGCTGCCCCTGTTTTGTCTCGTGCAGTGTTGATTTGTCACAGACTATTTGCTCTGGATCATTGTAAAGTTGAGGAAAAGGATGGCTGTTTAAGACTAATTTAAAATTTAATGGCCACCATGACAGGGATTAACCTAAAGCAACTGGTATGTTCTTGAGTATACAGAGGATCATGGTTAGGAAGGGATTCAGTGCCTTGAGAGAAGATGAATAATACATTTTCCCCCATGACTAGACAATTACATCTTGCGTTTGAGGCACAAGTCTGCCTTTGTTTCAATTAGGATAAATAATTTTCTTGGTGACTCTTTAATGGAGATTACTATGCCCAATTCAGTTGGAAAATTCCTTAATGGTTTATAATCCATAGCCATCTGCCAGTGGCCTTGGTAAGGCATAATAACTGTTTACTGTTCTCAGGCACTACTACGTTGCTCCGAAGCATCTTTTTCCTAAACCATACCAGTCATTATAATTTACACTACATTCCATTATGCTTTAATTACCTGATCATCTGTGCAGATTATGGTTCAGTATTAAATAAAATAATGGAGATTCACAATGTTTGTCAGATGCAAGTGCCCTTTTCTCATCTTCACCTGCTGTGTATGTTTGCTCCAAATTAAGCTGAGGTTGGTAATTGGAGAAATGAAAGAGGTTGTCTGAACTGAAAATCAATTTGGTGTACAGGAACACATGGCGCAAAGAATGCTTTCTTATGAGACATTTTTGGTTTTCACCTCTTTATGTACCTGGAATTATTTATGCTAATTATAACTAGAGTAGCTTTCCTTTACACGTACATGAGGCAGGCAATTATGTGTGACCTCCAAACCCAGAAACTTGTAAGAAACAAGTCAGAATTACAATGATAGAAAATATAAGCCCTATAATCACAGCTTCTGCATCCAGGTCTGTATTTGTCTTGAAACCAAAGCAATATTCTCACTCCACTGGGAAAAAGCACATTTTGGGTTTAGAGTGAAAGACTTGCCTCTTCCAGTTATGTGTTATCCAGTCATATCATCAGAGAATTGTTTAAAAAAAAACCAAAAAGCCCACAACTTTTCCATTGGTTGAGTTTAAGCCAGTTCCTCAGCTGGATAAATTGTCTTTTCTCTGAACTGGACAGAGTATGTTCATGCACCAGCTGAAGATCTCGATGGATTATGAGCAGTTTACTGATTACCTAGTGTAATTGACCCCTCTGTGATACAGAGTGGAGAGCCCTGTTGGTTGGGAGTCTTTTTCATTCACTGCTGGATGGCAGACTTTCCTGTTACCTCATCCCATAGTTCCTACTCTTTGCTTAGGAAGGCATCTCACCCTGAAGATTTCAGCTGTGTGACTATTTGACTAAAGAAACCTGACAACAGCATTTTAGAGGAAGGCCCTAGCAACCTTCTGCCACAGGGTTTTGAATCACACACAGAAATAGGCTCTACCTCACAATAAAAAAGAATCCACAAAGGCATATTCTTTACTAGTTCATTAAAGAAATTAAGGTAATAGAAGTAACTGAGGTAATGTTGATAAAACATTTGGTTTTGTACTGTGGGCATTAGCACACAGTGCCACAATTATGGTGTATTATTCAGGCTGATGCATATTTGTGCAGCTCCATCAGTTGATTTCATTCAACTTTAGCTGATGAGGTAGTGATGTGAAAGAAATACGGTAATGGCAACAGGTTAAATCAAATTATTCTTTTGCCTGCAACTTGTGGAAGCACCCTTTGAGTGCCAAGTTCTACCATTGAGGGGAGAGATAGGCATTTTTTTTATCCAAATCTTGCGTGTTCCACATGCTATTCACTTCATGCTATGACACTAATTTTAGAACATATGCCCATTGTTTGCATGCTCACCACATTGTCTGGGAATTGCTGTTACAGTCCTGAAACTTTAGACTTTTTTTTTTTTTCCCCTCACATGAGTGATGGACTAGACACATGCTGATGTAAATGGGAGACAGGGAGGCCATGATCATGTCATTTCAGACAGGTACCATGTCAGACAAGGACACATGACATGGTGTCTGTGACAAAGGACTGAAGCAGGACTGTGACATTAGGGTATTGGCACTAATTGTGATTGCCAATGGAATATTTTGGAGAAGAGTAGGATTTATTGCTTGTAGAGTGTGTGACAAATCCTGCAGATGTGCATAATGGGATATTTCTGGTAACTATTGGTTTCAGTGCTGTTACTCTCAAATAAAATATTAAGTAAACTTGAAAATACTTGATGGTCTGAGGCCCATGTTACATGGATGAAATGGTTCCTTTGGCTGTGATGATTGGGAAAGTTTCATAGGCAAAAGAAATCATAAGTGATAGCCGTTGCCAAACTACTGGAATGCTTCAGATTGTCATGTAAATTTGAATTTTTATTGTAAAGATATATGGGGAGGAGAAGTATCATGTGATAAGCCAATAGCTGTTGTTATGCACTAACTTCAAACCTACTGGATTTAAGTCACAGACCAACTCAGTGCCTTAGTTCTTCAGTTACAGAGAAGCAGACAAAAGTATTTGCATATTTAAAGATTGAAGTCTGCACATCTATGGTAGTGAGACATAAATATTCCTAAAGTAAGGTATTTCCACCCCACTCTCCAAGGATATGCATACACAGTAGCCTTCTGAAGTGCAGAAGAGGGAAATCCAAGTTGTCTCTGTGTGTGAGTCAGCACAATCAGGATGCAGGAGCAACCACAAAACCATGGATGAAATGCAACAGGTAAATTTATTTTTGTTACCTCACCAACTGGGGGAGATGCTTCCCAAAGTAGCACCCAGGCAGAGGCACACAGGCAGGGACACAGGTACCATGGAGCTCAGTCTATGCTAAAGGATCACCAAACCTGCTGGTTTTGCTTGTATTTCAGTGATTTGTGCAGGCATAGTTTACTACTGTGCTTTGATCTGTCCCACAGCAGGGCAGGGATCTCAAGTATGCTCGATGCGGTGCTTTTAACTCTATCACAGGCCTGTGTTATCTACACAGAGTTGTCCTATTTTTCCAACACACAAGGCCAAACAACAATTAGAGTGATATTTGTGTTTTTCTACACCGCGACTGCGAGTCTCCTTGTCAATCTTCCATTATTTTCCTACTCTGCGTGAGTCAGGTGGGATCTAGAAGCCCTGCATCTCTTTTTTGCACAGTGCACATCCAAGCTGAGATGGTCTGTTTTCTTGGATAAAGTGTCAGATGTCATATTCTGCCTTCAGATCTTGTCTGGGTATCCATATTATATTTCAGTGGTACCGTATAGAATTACAGCCTTCTTCCTTGGTACAGGGTGTTTTTCACTAATCTTCGTGGGTGAAAGCAAGTGACATATTGTTATATATATATATCTAGTAGTGTTAGCCTGGACTCTATTAGAAGGGAGTAATAGATTCTGATCTCTTCTGAAATAAAGACAGACTCCTGAAAGACGCTACTTGTTGTATGCTATCACATAAATGTTATTTCAATTCAAATTATTGTTGAGGTATTCATGAATTTGAATATTAAAACCATATGATTACATTTCTCCTTGGATTATCTGCCTCTGTATTGTGTAAGGTTATTGAATCTTGCAGTACACACTTTAGGCCAGTGACCTGTTAGTAAGTACCTGGTTTAAAGAAGCTAGATTTTATGGAGAACTATAATAAACAGCCAAAAATATGCTTCAATGTACTTGAAGAACAAATAGCAAACCAATGGTCTATCTAGTTTGCAACCCTTCGGTGTTGCATCTTATATTTGTTTGCACAGTGTCTCATACTTCGCATTTGTTGGCAATATCATAAACATATAATTAATATAAATGACAATTATTAAGTCAGTGCTAGTCCTAAAAGACCATTTGCTGAGGGCAAGTAACTAAAAAGAGAAGACAAGTTCCAGATGAGTTACTTTCCAAGATAAAATAAATTCATTACAAAAGATGAAAACATAATTTTTGTGAACCCAACTTACACACAGCTCTATCACCTCCTATAAAGATAAATAAGAGCAACAAAGATTTCCAAAATTCCTTTTAAAGTCTTCACCAGTATCAAGGATTTTCCTCAGAAATGACTGTGAGACTGAGCTCCCTAAATGCTTTGGAAAACAGTATTCTGAAGATAACAAATGAGTGACTCAATGCTTTGGCACGCTCCTAAAAATGTGAACAGTTGGGACCACAGCTCACAGCAACAGATGGGGAGTTCTCAAGCTTTGAATGTTCAGTAGGAGACCACAGTAATTCTGTAAGCATGCCAAAGAAAACACTAAGTTGGAGGAAATAATTATTAGGTTTGCAGTCTCCTAGACTCTTCCATCCCCGAACTTGCTGATCGATACCTTCCTTCATGTTCACCTGATTATTTGGTCTCCACAATTTTCCTGTTAAAAGGAGTGGCAAAACTCACCCCAAGATAAGTAGAATCTGTCTATTTCCTACATCACTTCTAAAACTGTCAACTTTATGTCATCTTGTTTGGAGATGGGCTGAAGATGTTTCATGTGAAAACCTCCAACTGTACGGACAGCATTAACACCATTTTACATGATTGGTGCTACTTTATTCATGGCACTGTTTATGAATGTCACCATCAGTTTCACTTATATTTTGCCCGCGTTCCTTCATGTCATGCTGGGTGAGGAACATCCCATCTCTGTTGGGCTGCAAGAGAGGGTAACACTGTGGAAAATTTACAGTGATTTTACTGTTCTACTGACACTCAGCCTTCCATCACCATGTCGGCCTACAAGAATAAGTACTTGGTCTAGGGGTGACCAAGACACGTTTGACAGCTAGCCAGTTAGGGACCATACTGTGCTGATGCTATCGAGCTGGAGAAAACATCAGTCAGAGAGGAATGGCTGAGATGAGACTTCTGACACTTTTTGATCAAGACTTGTGATTTGATGCTGCCTCTGGCCGTGACCCTGAATCCTTATTTTCTGTCAGATAATCATTTTGCAGCATTCTGTGCAGGATTTTATGGGCAGTGTAGTAAGTGTTTTCTGTGTATAGACTTTGCCCCATGAGCTGTGAATCTACCGTTTCAAGGCTTCATTAGCCCTGGAGGTGTAACTACAAATATAAGTTGTTCAAAATACAAACAACTGTGACAGGTGCAGCCCATACATGAAGCAGAACCTTGCAGTGCTGCTTATTACAAGGCTACACAAGCTGTTTGGTCATTTCCAGATGATTGCAAGACATCCGTTTCACTAACAGAACACAAATGGTATGGGAGTATCATAGAATCGTAGAATCACAGAATGGTTTGGGTTGGAAGGGACCTTAAAGACCATCTAGTTCCAACCCCCCGTCATGGGCAGGGACACCTTCCACTAGACCAGGTTGCTCAAAGCAAAGTAGTCAAATAGAAACAGAAAAGGCAGGATTCAGCCCATATTACTGTAAATCTAATCAATACAGCCAATAAATTTTAAAATGCAATTTAGCTAACCAAACTCAGATTTCTAATTTAAGGGATTTGAACTAAACCTGAGTCACCACTGACTGCACTAGGCAGATCTTCATTGATTTTAGTGGGAACTTAGACACAGCATACCTTTAGATACTCTCATGTAGACATCTAAAGGTAGGTGTCTTAGTCTGGAGCTGAATTTCACTTTGACTTTCTGGATCGTATTCTGACATTGTTAGAATCAGCTAAGGTTGACTCCTAGCAAAAAAAAAAAAAAAAAAAAAAGGGCTTTTGAGCTAGAACTCTTTTTCCTGAGCTTATTTTTCAGTTCCAGGTTTCCATACATTCTATAAAGATACCTCCTTAGTGGGCACCAAAAGAAAAAAAGAAAAACACACAACACAAAAAAGGTATTTATGACTGATTGTTAAAGTATCTGTGTGTATTGTTTAGCTTAAATATAATATAATTTTGAAAATTCTGAGTTTAAGCTTAACTATTAGAGCAAGCAAACCTCCACTTCAATGTGTGAAAATAACAGCAATAATAAGCCTGAATTTGAGATGCATACCTGCACCTATAGCTAAAACTATACCTATATGTAAGTAGAGGAAAAATGCATAGTAATATACATGGCTTCCTAATAATTAATCATTGATGATTTTCTCGGTGGTATTTTGGAAAAATATGGTATTGGGCCTATTTTTGGCAATATCAAGATAAAGAACTTAGTTACGAGAATCAGGAGTTGCTTGGTTAAGTATTGTAAATGGCAGAAATCTGCATGAACTCTGCTCCACAACTGACCATAACACTCTGTAGTGAGTACTCTACAAGCATCTAACATGCCTGGTCAAAAAGCCTGGGGGAGCTGGCTAGTGCCCCGTGAGTGCAACGTAGCTGAGCAGTGAATTTCAGATCTCCCGTTCCCCTTGTGATAAGCAGAGGGAGAACTATAGGTTACGTCTGCCTGCCTGGCAGCTCAGGCTCGCCCTTCACAGACATGCGCAAAGAAATGAAGTATTTTTTTCCTAGAAAAGCGTATGATAAATAGTCATGACAGCAGTCAAAGGAAGGAAGATATTTTTATCTTTTGCTCAGGCACACAGCCCAAGCAGTCTTGTGCAAGATAACAGAGGAAATCTGTGGCAGAACAGGAAAATGACTTTTGATACCCTGAGTCACAGCTCAATGCCTTGCCAACAACATGCTTTTCCTCTAGGGAAAGTTTCCTCTTTGTCAGTAAGAATACTTGCTTGTCCTGTAAAAGTAGGGTGATGTAAGTTCCCTGATGCTTTTTAATATTCCTGCTATTATGCTAGTGCTGGTCAGGCAAAGAATATCAACTAAACAAAACCACCTCCACATGTCAGTAATGTACTCATTTATTAATCATAGTGAAGATAATTACTTTAAATGGGTAAATCTGAGGTGGTGCATTTTTCTAGTTTTTCAACTGTGTAAAAAGAGTGATTAATTCCAGCATGGGAAGAAAGTTAAATACAGGATAAAAATTATCTGAAATCTATATATTCCACAAGGAATAAGAAAAAATAAGCAAGAACCTTGCCAGTCTGATAATGAGGCTGTGGGAGGTGGAAAATATCAATAAAGAGTCCAAAAAAGCTGATCTAAGCAATGATCTAATGATCTCCTATTTCATAGAATTAGACTTTTTTCTTTTAAAGGGACATAGTCAAATAAATAGTCTGAGGCATGATCTTGCATTAAGGTCATTCTAATCTTGTGGAAACGTCCCCATTTGTACGAGAATTTATTTTGTTCTTAAAATATTTCACTTTAGGAGAAACTTCATAAGATAATGACTGCGCACAGGCTGTTATGCCTTTCCCCCTGCCCCCAGTATCTGTGCAGGAGCCAAGAAATCTTCCCATTCTCTTTATTATTTTCTTTTCTTTAAGTAATCATAGTAATTTCATTATGATGAAACCAAATCAAATGCTTGAGTCAACCGAGAATTAAATGTAATTCTGATATTAGTAATTTAAATATGCCACAGATCTCTTCCAGAGGTTTGACTAACGAAGAAAAAGACGAGTTTCATCCACATCCAGATAGGTCGCCAAAATTTCTAGTTTAAAAAATATAATTAAGAAGTTGTTGATTATGCTTTAATTTTGCCTTGTTTAAGGATTGCTACTGCGACATCTGCCAAATGCCTTGAGTTGAATCTCCCTTTCTTTCCATAAATCCCCTCTCTCCCTCCTTCTCTTTTTCATATATCTTTAATTTCTCCTCCTCTTTTGTTTAATCAGTGCTTCCCAGTATCTTATTCTGTAGAAAAGGGAGAGAACAAAAAGAGGTGACCTAGGGCAAGTAATGGTTTCCATTTCAGTTCTGGCTCCTGCTGCATAAACAGGTATGATTGTTCTTTATATCGGTTGTTACTGGTTCCGTACGCAGCTCTGCCTGCTCCTAACACTGCCCTACTAAAATCTGCCAGGTCCTGCTAGCACACTGCCCAGTCCACAAAGTGAACCGTGAAATGCCTCAGCCTGGCTTGGGGAAGGTCAGCCTTGTGTCAAAAAGAAAAGAAGAAAGGAAGAACTTCTGGTGCTACCAGGTTTCTGGAAAGGAAGTAAGAAGCCATAGCCTGGTGAGAGCATCTAGCCAGCTCTGTCCTAGATGGAGGGAATGGTACAAATGCAGTTGCTAGATATGTGGGAAGGTAGAATGGAAACGACCCAATCTGAACCTTACTTGGCATAGGTGTCACTAATACCTCCACCCCGCAGGCCCAAAAAGTGGTCCCAGAAGTGCTCACAGTTCAGAGGGATGTTCGAGATGCATCATGAGTGAGAAGATGAATCCCCTGTTTACCCGAAAGGATGCAATGCACATGCTCAGTTCTCCCATCTTTCTTAAACTGACAGGTTGTACCCACAGAAGCAAAGAGGAGATGCAGATGGTTGCCCTGAGTTACCCGAACCTGCAGAGCTTTCCTGGCAGGAATATGCTGAACATACCAACTTGCAAGAGGTGACAGATCAATAGGAATTTTATCACTGACATTTGTATGTGAAATCTTAAATTTCATGGTGCAAGTCACAGTTTTGTGTCAAATTAACCTACCCTTGAAAAAGCTGGAAGTTTCAAAGAGTAAAGGCTGTCTTTAGATGGAAAAATCTGTCCTATATTTGGTCAGCTATTAATCTGAACTGAGTTTCAGTCTTTCAGACTTGTTGATTCATATATCAAAAGCAGGACTGCAACGTAAAGGTTTATGACTAAAGGCAAGGTAGGTTAATTACTAACCAATGGGCTGAATCCTAAGTACCCTGCAATGTGATTTAAGATTTATATAATGGTGATTAATTAATACACAGGCTGGATTAAGACCAGATAAGGGGGTGAAAAAATGCTGGTGGAACACTAAAGATGATAATTTACTGTGGTTGTATAGAAACATTCCCTTCTGTTTTTCTGAACTTCCCAATAAATCACTGAGAAACATTGTATTTTTTGTAAGTAAGCATACCATTATTTCTACTGCCATTTGATGCTTATGGCATATTTTCCAAGGTGTTTCAAACTGGCTCATGGAACTGCATATTGAACGAAGGTGTGAAAATATTCAGCTTAATAAGTCTCAGACTATAAATATGAATTGTTTTCCTCAATCAGCTTTAATTATAACAGATTTCTAACTGAAGCCTGTTGACTTATATATGTGCCTTTGTTTTTCAAGGTCTTTCTTATAGAGCCATGTTGCATTTGCCACAGATTCTGCACAATGATCCCTTGATAAAATTAAGGGTATTCTTATTTGAAACAAATCCTCATTTTCAGACTAAGAAATGATTTTACTGCTGATCAGTGACTTTCAAATAACTTTGTTCTTCTCCGTGAGCTTTCAACCAAAATGGCTTTCCTCTGCTCAAATGAGGCTAGGAGAAATGTAAAATGGCTATAAAATCTGAAGTTCAGTATTTAATTTTACCAGACTAATTGATTCATGATATAGGTTCTTAGGTTCTTTTTTTTTTTTTCCCCCTTCTCTTTATGATGAAATACTTGTCCCTGCAAAGCTAGAGGTCTGCACAGAAGCAAACCAGGGTCAAGGAGAAGGAAATCACTGACAGCCTGCAGAGATAGTAGTCATTCTTCTGTGCTGCTGCACTCCAGCCTACTTGCCAGCACAGGAGGACTTGACCCTTGAATACCATCTTGCCCGTTAAAATAATTTAAAAATTACCCTCTGTTCTTCAACAGCACTTTGTAAGTGGTATGTTTCTTCCTATTATTCCTCTTTAAAATATCCTAGTTCATTTTCACCAAAACAAATGCAGACTGTAACCTGGATTCCTTATCTTGACAGCATCAGCATCGGACCAAGGCATGATGCGAGGCACAGCTAGTGAAACTGTACGAACAGCACAATTAGAGGTCATTAACCCAGCAGGAAAATCACTTGCCTCATTGGCTATGGGTGAGAATAAATTGGTGAGATACTGAGCACAGATTGTCCCTTGTGAGTGACTGAGGCCACCCCTTTCTATAAAATTGCCAGCAGGTTGGAGGCAGTCCTTGAAGAAACTGATTGACTGACACAGCTGTCATTTATGGCAACAACAAATGATTATTTCAGTGTATGCCAAAAGGAAGGTATATTCTAGTGCATCTTTGGATTTGGTCCCATTTGATACTCACATTGTATTTTTTTGTTCTTCTGGAGGCTATATCCGTAAATACTGATGGAACATACCTGGTGATTTGATAGCAATGACCACAGGTTCAGGTGGAAATTTGCATCTTTTTGTACAGCTGAAATCTGGAGTAGCTATCAATAAATCAGTGCAAAAAAAGGCCTAAATTGCTGTAGATATCTCTATTTCTTTCTGACTGTAGTCTAATCTATATTGAGAATATAAATAATGGCTTGTATGGTTTATGTGAAAACCTTCATTTTTTGAATTCAAGAAATATGATATAAAAACAAAAGTTAGATGAAGTAAGGCTGTAACTCACACTCTATCAGTACAGCGTTGCTTTATATCAAACATTTATTCAAATTCTGGGCATTTAAATGTGAACTGAACAAAAGATGGAGTGCTCACCGTGTTCCTTGAGATGCCATTCCCCAGCCAAATAGATGTCAGTGTCAGGGATATTTGCTGATTCCTTGATTTTTTCCTCCTAATTGGAATCCATTACTTCTAATTATATAGACTTTTACTATTCTAAAGGATTAATCTTCTTTTAAAGAACGTACATAGGCATTAGTAGCAGATATATTGTTTTCAATAATAAGCTATGCTTTTGCCAGTGTCAAATGGATATACTGCTCAGTCTATAAAGACTGACTAATTAAAGATGTCATGCCAAATATTTGCAATATTTTACGAAAGATTTCACAGGGTGTTCACTGTAATAGTGGGATGTCTCCCAAGGCTTTAGAGAACAGTAAAAAATTTAAATCCCAGGTTGCGAAAGGAACGTTACTCTGTCACTCTTAACCAGCTTTAACCTCACTTTCAGCCCTCAGCCCTTCATCTTCAGAGCTGAAAGTCTATGCAATTTTGTCTGGGAACCATTTGATTTCTATGTTCAGAGCAGATTGAGGGGGCCCACACAGAGGACCCTTTTCCTATCTCAAAGTCAATTCCTAGCCCATGATGTCTCCTCAAGCCTGTTTCTTCTTCTTAGGACATGTAGGCTTGTCTCGAATATTAATTTTCCTATTAAAGGTTGCATTGGGCCTACCTGGTGGGGTGTGAGCGCAAGGTGATCTGTGCAGGAGGAAGCAGGAACTACCTTGGGAGGTCATGGTCAGTTCCAGAGGGCTCAGCTGGAAATACCACACTGTGCCCCAAAACTGTGCCCCAGCCAGAGAAGCGCATGGTCCTTGGATGTGTTTAAGAAAGGGTGGAAGCTGTCAGAGGCAAGAGATGCATGTGGACTCACCTGAAGAGTTATGCAAGGACATACATGAGGAGACACAGGAGGAGATGTGTGGAAGGGGACACTTGCTGGGAACACAGCTGGATATGCGCTTTTGGAAAGAGGTGCTCTGTGACAGAGCAAGAGTGCCTCTGAGGGGACTGTGGCCCATGGGTGACCTATGCCAGAGCAGGGACACTCCTGAGGGAGCCTAGCCATGGGTAACTGACACTGGGACAGGGCTGTTCCCAAAGCGACAAGCTTCTGGATGAGCAGAAGGGCAGTAAGAGGCAAGGAGTAGTGGAGGAAAGTGAGTAAGAAGCAAGAAAGGGTAGAAAGAAACCATTATAGCCAGACTCCAACCTTATGTGCTACCCATCGCCTCAACCAAGGGATTAAGAGGATCTGAGTGTGATGCACACTCAAAACAAGGAAGCTGGGATGAGGAAGGGTGGAGGAGAGGTGCTGGAGGGAAGAGAGGTGTTGGACTGAAGCTGATCCTGGGAAAGGAGAAGAAAAAATGTTTCTGTTCATACATTGTCTTCTTTTATTTACTCCTAAATGTCTGAATCACAAGCTAAAAGTTTATGTAAAATGGCACTAAATTAATTTGACTAAAGTTCCATGAGTTTAGACGGTTTTTCCTGCTTGTATAAGGCCCCCACCTGCATGCTGACCCAGCAGTGCAGGGGCTCAGCCTTGCCAGGCCTGAACTAGGTGTTGGTGGTTTAACCCCTGTGCCAGGGTCTGTGACTACTGCCTCCTGGGCTCCAGCTTCAGCTCTGGGCTGGCCCCTCTGGGGAGGGGTGACGCCCTTTCCTCCCACCCAAGAATGACAAACCATTGTCTTTTTTGTGTGTGTGTGGCTGGAGGGACTAGCAGCCACTTCCAGGCTGCAGCTGGCAGCCTGGGAGAAGGAAAATGGGCACTTCCAGGACTGAGGAGAAGCTAGTATAGCAATTTTAAAGGAATTAATCCGGATTTTTAAAAAAAATAATTTGGGCAATGAGTTTTGATATTCCTGCAACTGGATTAACAGCAACTGTTATATTTTTATGTGACTCAGAAAAGAAAAAAAAGCACTCAATGGCTTGATAGTAAATTTTTATCTTCTCGTATATAGGGTGTTTCCTTTTTGCTCTTCACAAAATTTTTGAGAATAAAAAAGGAGGACAGATAATAACAGACTTCCCGCTAACACAGTTGTCAGGTGAGGCTCTGAGGAGCAGAGGTCAGCTTTTTCAGCTCTCCTGTCTCCTGCAAGTCTGGGCTTTGGTGGCGGGATTGTCCTTTGTTTCACTGGACCTTGTCCAGAGAGTGTAATGCCACTTCAGACTTTAAACTGCTAATAAAAGAATATCCTCATGGAAATGCAGCGCTGGAGAAGACCTCACAGGATTATCCAGCATAATCCTCTCTTCTGAAGCAGCATAAAGATTCATTCACAGCCAAATATCAGAAACATCAGAAGGCTTGAAAGACAGCATTTCTACAAATTTCCTAGGTGGCATTTCACTTCTCTGTGTCCATTAAAGAGTTTGTCAAAATAGTCAGGCTATATTTCGCCCTTGAAATTTAGGATTTCTATACACTTGTCCAGGTTTTCTGGACTGTGGGCAGCTCTGACAGAGCAATAGTGCTCTAGCTCCAACACAGATCGATTGCCAAACTCTAAACCTCTTGAAAACGTAGGCACAGATCAACGTTACAATGGATGCACAGTCCACTATGGTGAGTCTGCTGCCCAAACAAGAATATGTTCATGTACACTCTAATTTACCAGTTCAGATTTCTAACCTATAATCCACTGACCATCTCTGCCTCTCCAACCTGGTGCTTCCTACGTCCCCTGCTCCTCTAGGTACGCTTTAAGTACTTAAGTTAGGTTCCTAACGATAGTTTTCACTTCCCGTTTCCTTTTATCACACTTCAATTCCCATTTCCCAGTCTTTCACTCACTTAAACCTGTCTGACCTCTGCAGCCACATCTTCTGTCTCACCCTGCTCTTGCAGCTAAGCCTGAAGTGCACATCTCACGCCCACTACTTTTGGCTCAGAGGCAGCTGCTGCTGCATATCACTTTGAAGTGGTTCATGTAGCACTGCAGATATTTGTATTTACTGTGCAAGAACAATTGATCTAGGTAATATTTCTTCAGCCTTTTTGGAAGAATGTGTCTCAAGACAGTTCCTGGGTCCTTGCTAAAGCAAGATACATTGTATCTACTGCTTCCCTTTAATCCATTATGCCAATTATTTTGGCAGACAAGGACATTAGATTGGTTTGACATCATCAGTTCTTAACACACTCAAGTGGGCTGTCTTTTGTCATCTTACTGTCTTCTGCTGCTTTTGAATTGATTGTTTAAGAGTTTGTTCCAGAATCTTTCTGGGAATTGAAGTCAACAGCTCTGTAATTCTCTGGATGCCTCCCCCACAGCCCTCTTCCCCTCTTTTTAAAGATTCCGTTTTCCAGTCCTTTGGGATTTCTCTGGTGTAAACTCGGTAGATTTCTTAGGGTGTTCTTGAGCCTAAAGGAATAAAAATGATTCGTCCTAACTCCTTTTCCCTAGTGCATATGGGGAAAGTCATAAGACCCTGCTGAATTGAATGCATTAATTTACTAAATATTGAACCTCTTTTTTTGGCTTTTCCTGCTGATTGTTGAATTTAATTTTGTTAAGCCTCAGCAAACTAATTTTGGGAGGAGTGAAGCCCAGAATACAAACAAATTTTCTGCATCACTTGTTATTGCTCTTTTTCCTGGTCCTCTTAACTTTTTAGAGTAAGGGACTTCCTCAGTATTTGTAGAAAAGTATTTTACTCATAGGTGAAATAAATCCCAATATTTGACAGACTGTAATCTTCTTCATCCTTCCGTCTTCTTACATGCCTAAATCTAAGCAGAGAAACAGTCCCTTAGAGATGCATAAGACTATTTACCTTCAAATGAGGCAAGTGTCTAAATGTCTGGATTAATAGCAAGCATTGGGAGAAAAAACTACCATGTCAAGGTTAGGAGTGGCATTTTCTGCTAGGCGTAATAACTGATTTTGTGCCTTTTTAGCACTAACTTTAGATCTCTCCTGTGGTTAGATAGTTTTCATCTTTATACCTTTAAAACCGGCATCTCATAAACACTAAATACATGTATGTATTATATA